>NC_134876.1:68839217-68919217 GCF_041734735.1 Babylonia areolata | reverse complement strand
CAAGAGAACGCTGGCCATTAAGGAGAAGCGTGAGCGAAGGAAGCAGGGCTCAACTTCTGAGACGTTTTCCCTTGCAACATCTGTGGGAAGTGCTGCGCATCCAAAATCAGCCTCTTCTCCCATATGAGGACACACACCGACAGATAAGCCTGCCTGCCTACTCATCCGTCGGTCCGACGCGAGACTCCATCACAGTGCCTAACTAAGGGGACTGGACAAGAGGGCTGGGGCCACCCACCCACTTTTCAGGCCTCTGTAGACGCTCATATCCATTTGGAAGGTGCCCTTGATCTCTGGAAATCATTACTCCGTCTTAGTTCACTTATTTGCTTATCAAAGTGTCGTTATTCTTCTTACACGTTTGTTGTTATTTTGCTCTTATTTTTGTTTCGCTGAAAGGGATTATTTCGACCCGTTACATACACTTTAAGTTCAATCAAGCTCCAGAACTAGTTTTTGTCAAGGGAGGTAACTGAAACCCTCCGTTTGAGTCGATGTGCAGATGGAATCGGTTAGAACTGGTAGTTTGTGGTGATATCAGACTGAGCTGTTCTCTGTGTGATCAATGATTGACTGGTTATCGTACGTAACCGTCGGACAAATGCAATGGCGAATTTAGCATTGTCAGCGGCTGTAGTTGCTTTTATTGTTTTTCTCCAATGCGGAAGTGTCACGGCACCTGCAGCGGGTCACTACACTCCGGACTGGGAATCGCTGGATAAAAGACCGTTACCACAGTGGTATGACGACGCCAAATTCGGAATATTCCTGCACTGGGGGGTATTTTCTGTTCCAAGCTATGTAGGAGCTTGGTTCTGGGAGTGGTGGAAAGGTCCAAATCCACGGGATGCCATTACGGCTTTCATGAAACAAAATTATCCCCCCGATTTCACTTATGCTGATTTTGCACCTCAGTTTACAGCAGAGTTTTTCAACCCACGTGAATGGGCACAGATATTCAAAGCATCCGGTGCACGGTGAGCAGTATATCGATAAGTGTGTAAATTCGCATTGACATTAATTTTGTTTTGTTTTATTGAAACAAATATATACAGTCAAAGTAAGACTAATATAGTAATAATGTAATACCCCATCAGATCGTACTGTCGATCGTACTGGGGGTACATCAGCAAGGCCATCACTGAGGACCCTGAGTCAGCAGAAGGACCCCACTCTCTCAAGCGATTCTGGACCTTCATCAAGCACCAGCGTTCCACCAATCCCCACTGAAGGTCAATGGACAGCTCGTTACAGACCCAAAAGCACAAGCACAAGCCCTGAACGACCAGTTCCAATCTGCCTTCAGTGACAGTAGAGACTACAGTGATGAAGAGTTTGGAACCAAGTGCCACATGTCTGATGTTACTCTCACCTCTACTGTGACAGATCTTCACATCACAGAAGAAGGATACTGCTTGGGTTAAACCCATACAAGGCAGCCAGGCCTGACAACATCAATCCACAAGTGCTGAGAGAGCTCGCTCCGGACATTGCACTAGTCTTAACCATCATCTACCAGTCATCTCTTGACACAGGCAATGTACCACTACAGGCCAGTATCTCTGATGAGCATCCCTTGTAAAATTCTTGAACATGTCATCGTCAGCAGCCTCATGAACCACTTTGGGAGCAATAAAATCCTATGTCCTGAACAGCATGGTTTTCGCAAAGCAGGATCTTGCGAGACTCAGTTGCTGGACTTTACTGAAGAGCTATTCACTGCCATGGAACAGGGAAACCAAACCGAAGTGATCTTAATGGATTTTGCCAAGGTGTTCGACCATGTTAACCATGTTAACCAGTCTCCTCCTCCATAAACTCCACCACTATGGAGTACAAGGCAAGATCAACAAATGGATCAGGGCTTTCATGCATGAGCGACAACAAGCAGTTGTAGTCAATGGAGCCTCCTCAGAACATGCCAAGGTGAGATCAGGAGTCCCGCAAGGGTCGGTTTTAGGCCCAGCGCTGTTTCTAGTATATATCAGTGATCTCCCAGAGCAGCTCACCTACTTGACACGTCTCTTTGCTGATGATACTGCTGTTTATTGCCTCTCTGCTAGTGACCATGACCAACGCCAGCTCCAAGAAGATCTCCACGGTCTTGAACAGTGGGAGCAGAGCTGGGACATGGCCTTCCACCCAGGAAAGTGTACCACCCGCCCTGTTACCCGCAAGAGAACCATCACCAAGAATCAATTTCAGCTCCATGGTCACACTTTGGCAACCGTCACCTCTGCCATGTACCTTGGTGTCACCATCTGCCAAGACCTCAGCTTGGACCTACATATCAACAACATCTGCGCCAAAGCCAACAAGACCCTGGGCTTCTTGCAACGCAATTTGAAAGTGAGCACCATCCATCTGAAGGAGACTGCTTACAAGACCTGCATGCGGCCCATACTTGAGTACACCTGCTCAGTATGGGAACCACATAGCCAACAGAATATTGACAAGATTGAGGCAGTCTAGAGGAGAGCAGTCCAGTTTGTGACCAGCAGGTACCACAACACATCTAACATTTCTGCCATCATTGACAGACTCCAGTGGCCCTCCCTCCAGCACCACAGAAAGGTCGCTCGACTAGCTATGCTGCGTAAAATCTTCAACAATGAGGCAATTGTGAATAGAAGCAAGCTGGTCCCTGCCCCTGCCAGACCAAGAAGAGGACACCTACAGCAGTTGAGCCACATCCAGTGTAGGACCCAATACAGAGGATCCTCCTTTCTGCCTAGAACCATCGCTGACTGGAATGCACTGCCCAAAACAGCAATGGCAGCCGACACCCTTAACGCCTTCAAGTCAAGAGTGCCCCAAGAAAACTGAAAACCGCAAAAGTAGTAGTTAGATAGAGTAGGTAGGGTTAGGCATCCCTCTCCCAAATACCCCCAACTCTTTGGAACATTTTGATTTTTTGACTTCTGGAGGACTGGGATCAGCTAGCCCCTGAGTTGGTGAAGAGCAAAAGTAGTAGCCTGCTGATAAAACCCACATAGAGTAGGTGTAATGTTAACTTTTTTTCTCATCTGTCTAGTTCTTTATCTTTTCTATACATAATGAACTTTTTTTCTCATCTATCTAGCTCTTTATCTTTTCTATACACCAGCATCTCTATCTCCACGCAACCCTCTAGTCACGGCGGAGGAATCGACATGACAATTGTGGCCGTCAACTGGATGATGATGATTATGAAACCTAACCAATTGATCTAGTGGTAAATGAATACCATAATAAGCAGACTTGTCGTGGTAGCCATTCATATGCCCATTGAAATGTCCAAATGTCTTTTCATCCTAGTTGGCTAACCCAGTGGATCTGGTGATAGCATAATAGGATTAAAGTGGAGGGTGTCGTGGACTGCTGACACCCATTCTCGATTATTTTGCATTAGTTTCACTCCATTTCAAGCATGCAGTACACATTCACAGATTCATCAACAATGTACTGATTTTACATTTGGAAACAGAATAATAATGCTGGCAAATTAGGACCAAAAGTTGCTGTTTTGATATTGTAATGGTTAAAACACCAGCACTTAAAATACTGTCTAACCAGCTGTGAAACCAAATGCTCTTATTCAGTACTTGAACAGCTTTAACATCCACTGTCAGGCTGGAGCTTGTGATTTTGTATGAGGCATTCTTTTCCCTAACTTTTTTTTTTTCAGTGAATCCCCGACCTGATTGATCTTTCGTGACTGAGCCATCTGTGGATATGACGATATCCTCTTTTTTTGTTATTAAAAATTTTTTTTTTACTGTTTTCTTCCATGAGTAGTTTCACATCCACATCAGTTTTGCCCTCTGGCCATTCCTGACAATGCCTTCCCAAAGTGGGTAAAATGATTGTGTTGAAAAGTTATTTGAGGTTTCAGGGTTCACCTCCCACTCTTGTTTCTTTCAGGTCTTGTAGCTGGCTTTCCAGCTGGATTGTATCCTCTGCTTGTCCCATCCATGACCCGTATCTTAGATGGCTGCCTTTTGGTTCCTTAAATGCATTATGCAGTGTGTTTTGAGGGTTTCCTAATGCTCTGGAATAGGCCATAACCTGTTATAACTTGTTTCTAGCCTGCATTGAAGGAAGGTCAAGCCGGTATCGCATGGTCTCCATGGGGGTGTCTTTCATTGTTCCAAGGATCAGCCTCGTAGCTTCATTTTGAATTCTTTCTAACTTTAGGGTGTTGCTGTGAGACAGTGTTTTTTGCCTTAGTCAGTAGCTGATCACACCGAATGAGTGATTGATATATATATATAGCTGGAAGAGGTGGCAGTGTTCAATGCCTTTTGCTGACATTGTCTTTAAGATTGAAATATCCTCTCTGCATTTTAGAATAATGCTTTCAGTGAGTTTTCTAAGGTCAGCATCCTGTTGAACTATATTCCTAGGTAGCATAGACTGTCAGTTTTCTCCATCTGAAATTTGATCTGAAATACATAAAAGCATACATAGACATGCATTAACACACACGCGCACGTGCATGCGCATGCACGCATATTTATTTATTTATTTATATACACACATGCGTTCTCACAACCCACATGTTCACACACAGAGCTCAAATTACCATGTCAGTTTGATTCTTGTAATCAAGAGACTTTGTTTCTGATCTGCAGATATGTTGTTCTGACAACTAAACACCATGAAGGATACTGTTTGTGGCCATCCAAGTACTCTTGGAACTGGAACTCCATGGATGTTGGACCAAAAAGAGATCTAGTGGGTATGTTTTTGTAGCCAACAAATATTACTAGACCTTCAATACCCAGCAAAACATCATCACTTTTATGCTGACAGTGACTGTGATGCATGTCACTGGTTCCAGCATTTTTCGCTCCATATTTGCAAGATCTGTTGGATATGTGTTCACCTTGACCTTTAAAAATTTATTTCAGAAATATGTACTTAAGCTCCAGTTCTGACCCCTACATCCCACCCCACCCCCCCTGCCACTCCCACCACACACTCTTCAAGCCCCATTACAATGATTCCTCCTGCTTGTCTTTTTCAACATTTCTAGTCTTTTTAATTTGTCCCTGTGCTCATTGTAGAATATCCACATATATTGAATACTTGTATCTGATTGTCTAGACATTGTATGATAATCCTGAAAAAAAAACAACCACCATTTAACTGCTGTATTCTATAGATTTTGTCCATAGTCATTGTGTCTGTACTAGCGATTGTATTTTTCACCCAAAAGATGTCCTTGTCTTGAAAAGAATTGCATTTTTCACTTAAAAAAGTGATCTCATCTTGAAAAACAATTTTTGAAAATAAAAATATCTGTGTTCTCTCTCTGATTATTATTTTGTGTTTGTCACTATCAGGTGAGCTTTCCAGTGCGATTCGGAATGAGACAACCTTGAAGTTTGGCACATACCACTCCCTGTTTGAGTTCTTCAATCCACTTTACTTGCAGGACAAAGCAAATAACTTCACCACCAATTCCTTTGTGGCTGTAAGTTTTCTCTGTGACTGTGAGATGAGAAGGTTCCAACACCACCATTACCACAAATTCACCATTGCTTCATAAATACTTGCTTTTTAATCAGGAGATAATGATACATGACATTTTCAAACTATTTTTGGAAAATAAGAACCTTAAAAAAATGGAACAAACTAAGTTTCTGAACCCAACACCACCTTCACCGGAAAATCATCATTGCTACAGAGATATGTATGCTTTTCAATCAGGGGATAATGATGCATCAAGTTTTCAAACTATTTTTGAAAATAAGAACCTTAAAAAACAACAACTAACTTCTGAACCCAACGCCACCTTCATCACAAAATCACTATTGCAACAGAATTATTTGCTTTTTCATCAGATCATAATGATGCATGAAGTTTTAAAACTATTTCTTTTAAATGAGAACCTTAAAAAGCTAAGGTTCTGTAATTCAAAGTCAAAACCGTGTTTCATTCTGTAAAAATGGTATGTATTTAAACTGCTTATTTTTCAGGCTCAAGAGTATTTTCAAACTTGCATCGTTGATTGTATATGGTACATCTGCTTATCATTTTACTTTATAAACTATTCTTAATTTTCTTAATTTACTAAACTCACTAAAGTGACTGACACCAGTTTTATGTGGTAACCTATATACGAATTAGTTTAGCCTTCTTAATTCATGCATTACACTAATTACGTTCTGAGTTTGCATTCTTGTGGGTTGGTTGGTTGCTTTTTTTGCTTTTTTTTTTTTTGCTTTTTTTTTTTTCAATTTTTACACACAGTTTTACTGCCACAGGGAAAGACTATGCCAGAGTTGTTTGAGCTTGTGAATAAGTACAAACCAGACATCATCTGGTCTGATGGACAATGGGAGGCCAAATCAACATACTGGAATGCTACCCATTTCTTAGCCTGGCTTTACAATGACAGGTTTGTGATTGTCTTAATTCTTCTCTTTTTTTAAGGTATGTTTTTAAGTATATTTTAAATGTGTTTAATATTTAACAAATAACAAAAGTTTCCATGTTTTAAATTGTATTCTAAATGAGTTTAACATTAACAATTAACAGAAGAATAGTGTCAGAACAGTGTCATATAAGAATCCACACAAGAAAAGGATTATGATGGAATTTTGTTTTAGTGGATGTGTTCATTTATTGTTTCTTTGTGTTTCTTTGTAAGTTACTTTTCATTTATTTGTGTTTCCAAAATATATTTTAAATCTGTTAACAGCCCAGTGCGAGGTATGATTTTATTCTCCAACATATATAACATGCATGTTTTCTTTGTGTACAGCCCAGTAAAAGACACAGTTGTTGTCAATGACCGTTGGGGAAGGGATACTGTGTGTAAACATGGTGGCTATTTGACATGCAGAGACCACTTCAACCCAAGTAAGTATATCTGCTTCTCTCTGTATCTTTTTTTTTTTTTTAATTAAAAAAGAAAATCTTTGCCCCTACTTTCTTTCTGCATTTGTGGACTGCAACTCCATTGTTCAAATGCTCTTTCACATAAATGAGTGACCATTTTCAGAGCTGTGCACTGCTGGTTATGTTCATATTTCCATAATCTACTGAAAGTGAAAGCTGCCATGGATTACAGGATCTTTAATGTGCATATCTGTACCATATGCATTTGTATACATACAAAAGGAATGGTGGCTCAAAGTCTCTTTCCAATGTAAAAGCAAGATACACCTGCATCAAGTCCTTGCAATCATCTTTGGTGTACAGCATTTTCACACCTACCTGTATGGGAGACCTTTCCATGTCATCACTGACCACAAGCCTTTGGTGGTGATACATGTAGCACAGTTTCAGTTTCAGTAGCTCAAGGAGGCGTCACTGCAACGGACAAATCCATATACGCTACACCCACAGAAATCACTCACCAATGCATTCTTTGGTGAATCTGAGAGTATGGAATTTGACATCCAGGCTGATTGTTAAGTCGTTTTACTTGCTTTGTTGCCTTGACAGAGTGTCTGTCAGGGCCATTTCCTTTCCTGGCTTGTACTCAAGGTCAAAATTGTAGTCTTGAAGTTTGAACAACTTCCTTTGCAGACTTCAGAGCCTGCACCAACCTGTCAGAATGACAGCACACAACACACAACATGCCGGACATCACAGACAGACTCACATACACCAAAACAAATGGATGCCAAAATTCCGAACACTTTCTAGATCTTTCTGGATGTGCCATGCACACTGATGAAATACTCAGTGAAAAACAACAGTGATGAGAGAGAGTGAAACTATATGGACGTTGATGAGAGACTCGATGAAACTCTAGACTCTGATGAGAGACTTGGTGATGTAAATAAGTATTTTATAGTGACAGAAATAGCAGTTGCATGTAGACCACTCTCCCCAACCCCAGCCTCACTGAAACAGAAAGCATGCGTTGGTAAGAAATGAACAGAGGACATCTGCAGGACTGCAAAAATGCTAGTGCTGCAGTGACCAATCTCCACCTCCTTTCCCCATCTCTCATCCCCGCTTACTGTCAGTTGAAGTCTTGTGAGCCATGCATGGTGTTACCCATAGCTCAGTAGTTAGCAGAAAATAAGCCACTGTAACCTCTGTATTTTTTAATGTGTTATAGCGTCTGCAATACTATATCAGCATTTAGTATTGCAAGAATGTTTTGAATAAATTGGTTCATTTGCCACATTCCTGTACATTCAAAGCTGTTTTACAGACAGTAGTGTGTCATTCCAGATGGGCCAGCAGTGTGTTTATCAGACCAAGATTTAAACAGCCATCTGGGAAGGGTGATGCAGCATACTAGCTATGCTGGTCAGTTCTGTGCCCTGCTATTTCCCCCTCATGACAGCAACATTCACACACACACACACACACACACACACACACACACACACACAGCAGCTAAGCCATTGGTACTCACACCCTTTTTCCTTCCTCTTCCTGTGCAACATGTATCTATGCTTTAATACCAGTCTTTATTTACTTCACTGAATGTCATAAATCTGGAAACGCCTCTTATGGTTTGAATATGATACCATCACCAAGACCAAATAACCAAATATTTCAGGGCACATGTGCACCCTTGGTGTAATGACTGGGATATTGCTCTGGAAAGCCAAACGTACCATGGATTGTGTAATGACATGAGTGATAATTGAACTGGTACAAAAAGAATTCACTCATCATCAGCTGATGAGAGTGGCACCTGTCAGTATGTAGAGAGAAAGGGCACAGACTATTTTGGTTTTAATTGGCTTGCAGAAATTACAAAGATAGGGTAGCATACAAATTGCAGTCATCAAGCAGACATGTTGTTGGATGTAGTGTTTTTTTTCAGGTAATGACAAAGTAAAAAAATAAAATAAAATAAAATTTAAAAAAAGAAAAAGAGAGAGAAAAAAAGCAAGGTTCTTATGATTATTTATCTAGGCAGCTACATTTTTATGTGGTTTGAAAGAAACTCCAGCTTGGATCACAGTAATGTTTTATTAATGTGATGTTTAATATGTCACAGTGATAGTAGTAGAGTTTGGAGTAAACATGCTGCAAAGCATTTAACAGTCTTTCTTTGTTTCAGAAAACATCTTTGTATAATCTGGTCAATGTTTCATGTCCAAACTGCCAAAGTTTTTACTTGCCAAAATGTCTAACAATGGTGAAAGAATACTGAGGAATTGTCCAAATGAGAAAAATGGTAAATGGTAACTGAGAGAATGAACTTTGTCCAGAAACTCTGCAGAAGAGAAAGTTTGAGGACTCCACCACAGTATACAAGGCAGGCTGGTGCTATCGCAGAAATGCTTCTCTGAATGATGTCCACGACATCACACAACTTATCACTACTTTGGTGCAAGTCGTCAGGTGTGTTTGGCTTGTGAAAAGTATGTGCATTGTAGATGTGAGCATGGAAAGACACACATTCAAAATGTGTGTTCATGTGATCATGTATATTCATGTATATACACATGCATGCACTCATGTATGTTTTAATATGCTCGCCCAAACACACATTCTGATCCAGGTGAGTACATGTACACATGACACAAATTTATACACCTGCATTTATGTCCATTGTGCTTGCAAGTCCACATCTCCATTTCATTTGAATCAGTCAGCCACATATCCATTTCATTTCTGGACTTGTTGATTAAAGGTGTATTTAACAGTTCATAAACAATCTGTGTTTTGCTTTGCATTACATTTATTCCCATCTTCCTAATTCCTGCACCCCTCACTGTTCATAATCATCCTCACCCTTGTCCTCTTTCTTTTACTCTAGCTGTTTACCTTGTGCCTGTTGAGTTTAGTGCAGAAGAGAAGTAATGTTTTTCTTCATCATCATTATCATTTCACATACAGTCTTGTTTTTCTTCATCCTATTCATCATGTCATTATCATTTTGATCATTGTTATCTTGTCATTGTTATAAATAAATCATGTTTGATATCATCCTATAATGAATAAATATATCTGCAGTAGATAAGGGATACTACATATCCAGTACCTAATGGAATAACCCTTTAACCCTCAGCTGTGGAGGCAACCTGCTGTTGAATGTGGGACCCACTAAATGTGGAACCATTGCTCCGATCTTTGAGGAACGTCTGAGACAGATGGGGCAATGGCTGGCAGTAAATGGGGAGGCCATATACGCTACACGACCCTGGCTCTTTCAGAACGACAGCTCAGAGTCACATGTATGGTGAGTGTTTTTGTTGCTATTTTATGCAAAGTGTAATCTTATCTTGTTCTTCTATCTTCAGTATTGATTTTTGTGTCACATTGTAAACCTTTTGAAAAAAATATTTATCAGAGTCAAATTGCAACTGTTAAGCACAACCGAAAACATATTATATCAGCAGCCAGTTAATCATATGTTAATAAAATACTTTGTGTTTGCTATGCATAACTGAACTGCTTATGTGTATTGAAAGCTACATGGCAGTATACTTGACTCTTTCAAAACAAACACATTCCCAGCATGTTTTCCTCTCCACATTCTCTTCTCCTTGTGTTTTAATGGACAACAGTGATGCTATCAGATTCCATTTGGTAAGATGAGTTTTTCATTTCTAATGGGCTTGCCCATGATTAAACTGACACTGAAGAGAAGTACCATAAAGATGATAATTATGATTTTCATTTCCCTGCTCACCCCCCACCCCCACCCCTGACTCCCCCTTCACCCCCTTATATCATTGTCAGTCAGTTTTGTTTGGCATGATCATAAAACACTGAAGTGATGAGTAAAGCACATTTTGCTTTATACCAGAAGGAGTTTCTCTCCCTTCCATTTCAGGTACACCTCAAAGAAGACGTCCTCAGGAGTCAGTGTGTATGCCATCATGCTGAAGTGGCCCAGGAGTGCTCACATCAGGCTAGACTGTCCCCAGCCCACCTGGCAGACCAGGGTCACTTTGCTGGGTTACACTGAGCCTGTTGCCTGGAGCAAGGAGGAGGTGGGGGGATTGCGGATCCACCTTCCTGTCATCACCTTCAGCCAGATGCCTTGTCAGTGGGCCTGGGTCTTCAGACTGGACTACCTTTTCAATGCCTTTTGATGCACACAGTTTGAACTATTCGGTTTTAGTTTCAGGGAGGTGACAGAGCATGCTGACTGATCTATATACACCACATCTGCTTTTTTTTTTTTATAAAGGAGCAGATGCCTGACCTACACATGAACTGAATGCGCTAGTCATGCCTTGAGAGCCAACCCAAGGTTTGTATAATGTTTGAGAAACGTTTTTGACTGAAGAAATTCCACATGAATCTCATTTGCTCACAAACCTGTCATTTCATTTGTATATGTAATAAAGATTTGAGATTTATAATGCTCAAAGATTGAATGCCATAGAAATGTCATTTTTGTTGATATATGATAAGGTTTCAGGATTTCTGACTTTTTGTGTGTGTGTTTGTTTTTTGGCATCATCTGAACCATTTCAATGACATTACTCCCACACCATTCATTCCCAGTCCCTCATACACCCCCACACCTGGGTTCATCTGTAGTGGTCTCACCATTGGCAGTCCACAGAGAACTGTCAATATTAGGTCACCAGGAGGCCACACAGCAGAGGAGACCCTGCACTGCTGCTGAGTCACTTAAGTGATGCTCAGTAGTTCCTGTTGTGATTTAACATACTTAGGACACCACCTCCTATGCCACCTTCTGACGACAATAATAACTCAGTCGCAGAGCCAGAGTGAGTGAGTGCCTTCCCCCTAGTGACAGTCCCTCCGTGGATCAGCTGACATTGAATACCTTGTCAGGCCTCACCCCAAGCACAGAAGTGGAGAGGGATAGAAAATGATGACACAATTAGAGCAGCGCATGAAAGGCCACAGACTTAAGGACATTTTGTTTATCATTGATGATAAAGGCGAAGGATGGTACGATGACGATGTTGCTATGGAGGAGAAAACAAATTACACACTTGACTAAACAGGCAATACAGTACACATGCACGCATTCATGCATGTATGCACACACACCACATACACTCACTCATACACAAGAAAGAGGAAAGTTGAGCTTTTTAGTATCCGTCAGAAAAGAATGGGAATGTAATGGATATATTCTGAGCAAAGAGGAGCTTCCAAATCCAAGTGTATATATATATATATATATATATATTTTTTTTTTTTTTTTTTTTTTTTTTTAATTCTGCAGTGGATGCATATCATATTTCATGAAGTCTCATATTCCTTTAAAGTCTAATTTATAGTTCAAAAGAAGCCAGCAAGACAGTTTTTGTTGTTTTTTTGTTTGTTTGTCTTTTTGCATAAAGTTCTGCAGTGGATGCATATCATATTCCATAAAGTCTCATATTCCTTTAAAGTCTAATTTATAGTTCAAAAGAAGCCAGCAAGACAGGGTTGTTGTTTTTTGTTTTTTATTATTATTATTATTATTTTTAATTTAAAAAAAAGTTCTACAATGGATGCATATCATATTCCATAAAGTCTCCTATTCCTTAAAGTCTAATTGATAGTTCAAATGAAGCCAGCAAGACAACAGTTTGGCAACAGTGTTTTGTTGGCCTGTCAAATTCACAGCTGTATTTGTATTGTGGTATGTATGTTTGAAGTAAACTACTGCATATGTTTAAACCAAAAGTGTCATCTGGTGTTTCATGAGGGGCAGCTGCTGTGTGACGCTTGTGGGTTTTTTTCTAATGTCTGTCTGTTGTTTGTGACTTTGTTTTATACACAGTTTGCCAAATTTAACTGTTCTACTAGTAAAATGTATGTATCACAAACTTCATGATGCATAATTTCTCTTACTGAGATAATAAAGTTAATCTGATTCTGATTCTGACTGGCATGCAGCTGTTCAGTTGTTTGTGATCCGATGGAATATTTCAGTACAATATAACTTGTAAATTCTAAAGTTTTATACCAGAAACTGAGCTGGTTTCAAAAACTTGTGCTCTGCCAGATAAAACCCATTTTTCATTAACCATATGTTATAGTTAAAAGTTATGACAGGCACAATATCCAAAGTGTTAGAACATTGGACTTTCATTATAATAGCCCCAGGTTTGACCCAGTTATTGGTGCCTGATGGAATAAGGGTGGAAATATTATTTTCCTGATCTCCCAGGTCAGCATATGTACTGACCTGCCCATGCCCTAAAATTGCTATGGTTGTGCAGTAAATACAATGAGTGACAAAAAATCAGCATTACATTTTGTACCTCGGTCACTCTCACTGCTCTGTGATAGCAATTCTTTTTACTCACTTGTGTAAACAAAGTGAGTCTATGTTGTAACCCGATGTTCGGTTGTCTGTGTGTCTGGTGTGTGTGTGTGTCCGTGGTTAACTTTAACATTTGTCATTTTCTCTGGAAATACTTCGTCTGCCAATACGAAATTTGGATTAAACATAGTAGGAAAAAAAAATCTTCACAGTCATACCAATAATAGGTTGTAAGTCTTCAGAATTATGCTGTATTTCTAGATCATTAATGATTTATTTCATTAAGTCTTGATCCCGATCCAAAAATTGCCTATTCCCGCTTCCCAGTTGCCAGAACATAGGGTATGTTTGGTTAGATGACAACATGACACATTGTTTTTCTTGTTCACAATTAAAAGAAAAGAACACAAACATTAACACTAACTATACCATCAGTGTGTTTACTCCATATGAATGTTCTAAAGTGGATGCTGAATTAACTGGAATGAACATAAAAGAAAAATTGAATCGAACGTTTCTTTCAGTTTCGGTTAGCCTGTTCCAGACTGGCTTGTGCAGATACATGCTGTGGTGTGTCAAAGGCGATGTCAACATCTCCTTTACCGCCAGATTAAAAGGATTTCTTAAATAATCAAGATATATCAAGAAAACATGATTTAAATGGTGTTAATATCTCAAATACAATAATATATTTATCGTGGTGCTAAAAACAACATATCATTAAATATTAAATTTAGTTGAGAGATGAAAGATGTGTCTTAGCATTGTGGATAAGACTAATCATTTCTGAACAGAACATCCATGGTTTGATCCTGCTATCATGCCTACTTTTTTCCCCAACCTTATTGATATTTGATACAGAACCCATTTCAACGATTTCTTTTTAAATATCTTCTTGTTTTTCTTCTCATGATTCCTTTACTGGATACAGCACGTGGCACAAGTGATTCTTGAAGGCCTTGCCTCTCTTGTTAAAAGGGTATTGGTCAGGTATGCTGACTACATCCACAACATGCTGAAAATTAAGAGAGAAAAAAATCAATAAAGGAATAAGATATTTCGGATCAATGGAAATTTTAAAGGCACAATTAAAGAATTTGGGAATTCAGTGAAAATTTATTGTGTTCTATTATGTGATCCTCAACCATTCAATTGTATGTATCATCCAGCTACCAACTAGGGCTTTCTCAAGGTAACAAATTGTTGAACCTTCAGTTTTAACACTGTGTAAAATGTTACATAAAAGAACATTTCTAAACAGAATCAGAAAGGGTTTTAATTTTAGAGCCACCAAGATATGGGATACAATAAGGTATGTTGATAAAATAAAACAAGAGCAAATGTATACATGTATGAAAGTCATACTTGTAAGTTTTCTTCTGAACTGTCCATAATAAAAATAATAAACAGTACATCCAGAATCATGAAATAATTAAAGTTGAGTATATGATGGAGTCTTCCGTCGGTCCAACGGATGAGTAGGCAGGCAGGCCTATCTGTCGGTGTGTGTCCTCATATGGGAGAAGTGGCCAATTCTGGATGCGCAGCACTTCCCACAGGTGTTGCAAGGGAAAATGTCTCCAGAAGCTGAGCCCTGCTTCCTTCGCTCACGCTTCTCCTTAATGGCCAGCATTCTCTTGTTTTCAAATGTCTTTATGCTACTAGAGCACAGCATCCTCCAGCGACAGCAGTCAAAGGCATCAGTTTCCCAGGAAGCGATGTCTTTGTCACAGGCTTTGAGGTTTGTCTTCAAGGTGTCCTTGAAGCACTTGCAGGGTCTTTCAAGTTCACGGTGGCCTTCCTTCAGCTGGCCATACAAAAGCATCTTCGGGATCCTGCTGTCTGTCATGCTGACAACATGTCCTGTCCAGCGTAGCTGGCACTGGATCAGCAGACATTCGATGCTGGGCATGCCGCTCCTCTCTAGGACCTGGAGGTTGGAGACCCTGTCTTGCCACTTTATGCAGAGGATCTTTTTTGTAGGCATCCCTGGTGAAACTGCTCAAGTTATTGAATGTGATGGCAATACGTCGTCCATGTTTCACAGCAGTACAACAAGGTGGTCAGCACAACAGCTCTGTAGGTTTTGATTTTGGTGCTGAGCCTGATGCCTTTGTTGTTCCACAGCCTGTTGTTGAGTCTGCCAAAGGCGGAGCTGGCTTTGGCGATGCGCAGCATCACTTCTGCATCAAGGGCTCCATTGCTGCATAGGGTGCTGCCCAGGTAGCAAAACTTGTCGACTGACTTGATCTCTGTGTCATCGATCTTGATTGCAGGTAGGGGGGAGGCACTGGCGTTCTGTGAGCTAGCAGGTTGGTACATGGACTCAGCCTTGCTGAGGCTGATGGTGAGTCCAAAGCGCCTGCAGGAGGTTGAGAACCTGTCCATAATGAACTGCATGTCCTTATGGGTGTGTGCAGCAAGTGCGCAGTCATCAGCGAAGAGGAATTCTCTCAACAGTGCCTCAAACACCCTGGACCTGGCATGGAGTCGCCGCCAGTTGAAAAGTTTGCCATCTGTGCGAAACTGAATCTAGATGCCCCGGTCACAGTCTTGGAAGGTGTTAACCAGCATGGCAGAGAAGAGAATGGAGAACAGTGTGGGTGCCAGGACGCAGCCCTGCTTCACTCCATTTACCACAGGGAACGGATCTGTACTCTCGCCTGCATGCCAACGTGGAAAGACGCAATCAGCTGGATTAGGCTCTCTGGACAGCCAAACTTTAGGAGGATCTCCCACAGACCATGGTGGTTCACCGTGTCGAAGGCCTTAGGTCTACGAAGACCATGTGGAGCTCCTTGTTCTGCTCACAGCACTTCTCTTGTATCTGGTGTATGGCAAACACCATGTCACATGTTCCCCTGCCTGAGCGGAAGCCGCACTGTGCTTCAGGGATGACTGTGTTGGAGACGTGGTCAACCAGTCTGTTCAGTATGATGTGGGTGAAGATCTTGCCGGCGATGCAGAGGAGAGAGATTCCATGGTGGTTATCACAGGATGTTTTGTATCCCATCTATTTGTAAATGTGGACAATTGAAGCATTCTTGAAATCCTGGGGGACCTCCCCTCTCTCCCAGATAGACTGGAACAGGGCGGTCAGCTTGTCTGTCAGCACCTCGCCTCCATACTTGTAGATGTCAGCCTGGATTCCATCCGCTCCTGATGCTTTTCCTGACGTTGTCAGCTTCAGGGCCTTCTGGGTCTCGGCCTTGGTGAGAGGGACAGCTAGCGAGTCATTGACTGGTAGCTGTGGGAGGGCTGCAATTGCCTCGTCAGACTATGGACGAGTCCCTGTTGAGGAGGGTGTTGAAGTGCCCTGCCCAGCGGGCAAGGATGTCTTTCTTGTCTGTCAGGAGGGTGGTCTGGTCCAAGGCTCGGACAGGGGTTGATCCTGTGACTCTAGGCCCATACACAGCTCGGAGACCATCATGGAAGGTCTTCATGTCATGAGCATCAGTTGCAGACTGAAGCTCTTCGGACTTTCCCTCCCACCAGGTGTTCTTCATCTCACGCAGCCTCTTCTGTACGAGTTGCTTAGTTTGTCAGAACTGGTTCTCCTTCCTCTGGCAGTCTTTATCGGAAATGTGATCCTGATGCCGTATATGCAGTGTGTTTAGGAGCTTGGAGATTCCAGAGTCGTTCTCGTCAAACCAGTCTTTGTGGCTCGTCTGTACAAAGCCGAGTGTGTCAGCTGCTGCTGTGTACACAGCATCTCTAAAGGTGCTCCATACCTCTTCTACATCAGTCGATGCAGGAATTTCTTGGAGAGCTGCTTGGATTTGCTGCTGCAGCACGTTCTTGGTGATAGGGAGGTGGTGGATGTTCAGCTTCCTAGGGAGTTTCTGCCTGGCGGGTTGGAGCTTGCGTGCAAGTCTGATGTTCATCTTGCTGCGTACCAGGCGATGGTCCGACCAGCAGACTGCTCCTCTCATGCAGCGTGTAATGGAAACATCACCTCTGTCCCTCTGCCGGACAATCACATAGTCCAGCATGTGCCATTGCTTGGAGCGGGGGTGCATCCAATTGTTCTTGTGCTTGTCCGCTTGTTGGAAGAGGGTGTTGGCGATGGTCAGTCCATGCTGCGTGCAGAGGGAGAGCAAAAGCAGTCCGTTGGAGTTGCACTTGCCAGTGACCGAACGTACAATGAACCAGTACCTCCAACAAGTAAAGAAATAAACTGAATAGAGTAAATTGTGGATATGGAGAGGGTGGGCCAGATTCAGGTTGAGAGCAGTGGTGGAAGAAATGACTGTTATGTCCATCCCTTTTATCTCATTTCACTCATCCTATCATCCTTTTTTTGCGGATGCGATATTCTTCCATTCACTTCAGACAGCAGCAGAGAAAGACAGACTGCACCTGGCTACTTTTCCAAGTGCCAGGCATGTACAACAATCCAGTCCTGAGAGATACAGACTTTGTGGTCTTCCTATTTATTAAGCCCATAGCAAACTCAATTCTCACTATGTGACGAGAAAAACAACAAAAAAACACCCCAGTTAGGAATCCAACAAGTCTCCTCTCAGCCATCGGTACATGTCTCTTACCTATTCGCCACAGCAGCTGGTCTCTTTTCTTCTTATGTCTCTTCTTTCTCCCTTTCTCTTTACAGTATGTTTCTTTCTTCCTATCTCTCCCTCTCTCCAATAACCTGAATTTGACCTTCACTTCCTCACCTCAACCATCCACCCCCCACCCTCTCAACACACACTTTGTCTCACTCAGTTTATCAGTTTGAACAGTACGTTTTTATTCAAGCATTGGCCCCTGGGGGGTTGGGATAGGGGCATTTAAGCTTAATCAGACCACTTGAGCAGGTATAGCACATTATAATTGTTCAGTATGATAACTAACTTCAGACGGTCCCATTTTCCTGTAAAAATATACTCCCACAAGCACAGTGCTATCAATTCCTGCTTGTGACCTTGAACCAAGATCTAGGCCACAACAGTCAACTATTATCAGTAGTTGTTAATATCAGTTCATGTTTATCTGTGCAAACAATATGAAAATATGTTAACAAATACCAGAATGTTCAATTTTTAGGGCAATGTCCTATTGCCTATACCCTTCTGTCTCTCTCTGTCCGTATAATTCATCCTCAAAATAAGACTACAGTCGTAATATGTTTAGTCTTTAGGACAGCTTCCTATCATCCACAGAACTGAAAGAATCTAATAATCATTGACTTGAAAATGCATTACACACACACACACACACACACACACACACACACTGACGGAGAATATCAACATGGGAGTGCTCCGACACGAGGATCAGGATCAGGATCTGTACGTCGCAGAGGCCAATATCACCATCGTCGCAAAGGAACTTGGGAGAGCGCATGCAACCCCCCCCCCCCCCCCCCCCCCCCCCCCCCCCAAAAAAAATAGAAAAAATAGAAAAAGAACAGAAAAACAACAAAACAAAACAAAAACAAAACAAAACAAAAAAACAGCAACAAAAAACAACTGCTACTGTTATTGATGGGAAACAGTAGCTGGCAGGGGTCTTTTGATGGCTGCCTTGGATGTTGCACTCATAACTCCTTCTTCCAGCTGATTTCATTCTGCTATTGTTTTCACAAAGAATGAGTTCTTTAGCTGGTCTGTCCTGCAGAATGGAATGATATAGCCCTTACTGTTGTTGAAAGTTCTTCTTTCTACTATATTATCGATATATATCATGGTCTGTATAAGATGTAGGCTTGGATCTTCTGCTGGTCTTGCTTGCAGGTGTCAAGAACTTTCCTGGTGGTAAGGCCGGTATTTGATTGTCAACAATCCTAAACATTGTAGTAAGTCGTATGGTTTTACGACGATCCTCTAAAGGTGGTAAATTTTGATTTTGTAGCATTTACGTCACACAGCCTGGATCCCTTGATCTGTAGTCCCTGGTAATGAATCTGGTGGCCTGGCGTTGGACTCTCTCAAGCCTTTTGATGTCCTTTTTGTGGTGGGGGTCCCAGACTGCTGCTCCGTGCTCCAGCGTTGAATGGACAAGTGAAATAGATGCCATTCGACGGCTTTCTGGGGGGCAATGCCTCAGGTTACATCTGAGAAAGCTGAGTGAGCAGTTGGCTCTTTTGCAGATGTTTGTAATGTGCCAGTCCATTTCAGGTTGTTTGAGATCTGTGCTACCAGATATGGGCTTTGTTGAACTTGTTGTAGTATGACTCTATTTAGTCTGTAAAAGTATGGAGATTTTCCTTTGCTGGATAGAATGTAGCATTTCTGTGCATTAAATCGCATTCCCCTGTCTTTCAGTTCGCCCATACTTCCAGACTATCCAGATCTTTCTGTAGGGTGATATGGTCTTGGAAGGAGTGGATTTCTCGGTACAGGAGAGTCATCCGCGAAAAGGCGTACTGTTGATTTTGTGGATTGTGTGAACAGATGGATAGCGCATGCCTTCCTTGAGCCCCTTTGCTAACTCAGTGAAGCCAGCAGGAGTGTTCAATCAGCCATTTTGCTACTCGTGTCAGTTCAGCGCGAGGCCATAACTTCATGTAGCAGAGCTGGCTACGATGCATGCTTCTCAGCAAGCTTTCACTTCGTGCGGCATTCGTTAAGCTGACATTCCTATGTGTTCATCTACAGCAAATTTGTGCTACGTGTCACTGCACTGTTTACCTGTAATAACTTTGGTCAGTAAATAAACCAATGGTAGATATCAATCAAGACACAACATTTGGCATGTCGTGGGGGGAAGCATAACACGGTTTCATCGAAGATACATGGTCACACTGAGTTCAGAAACTACCACCATTTAGCAGACGACTTCTTATCGGGCTGACAACCGGATACGAGTCTCAGCATGGCGTCCAGTTGACATCAGCTTTCCAAGCAAAGGTCTCTCGAGAGAAATTAGTTACTCAGCTGTAAAATGTTACTGAACTGCGACGAAAACTTACAGGAGGGAGCCGGGGACAAAGAGAGAAAAAGAGATGAAGATGATGGGTTTTTGTTTTTTTTGTTTTTCAATGTTTGTTCAATGACGCAGATGTTGTCAGTTTGTTTTTATTGTGTCTTTTGTGGGGCTTCCGGCCTCCTATTTTTCCTTTTTTTCACTCTATACTTTACTTTCTGTTTTCCCCTTTTTTTTCTTTCGTTTCTTCTTCTTCTTTTTTCTGACTCTTTCTTTCTTAAAGTCTTCTTTCATTTTCTTTCCATTTACACCCATTCATACACAGTTCTTTGCCTGTCTTTCTATTGATGGACAACATTTGTCGACCTAAGTGTACGATTTGCTACAAGAATCTTGTCTAACACAACTATTTGTTGCTTTAACTATCATTATTACTATCATCGTATTATCATTATTTTAAATGTTATTGTTATTATCATCATCATCATTTTTATTATCATCAGTTGATATTATTGTCATTATGAAGATGATTAACACTAGTAATTATTTTCATTAGTCGTTATCATTATTATGATCATGGTCAAGAGGAAGAGAGAGACAGGGAGAGAGAGGGAGGGGAGCGAGAAAGAGAGAGAGTAATAAACAAAAGATCGTTTGTTTGCTTCTTTTTTTATTTTAACAAATAGTACTCTTTCCCATACCTATTGTCGCAGTTTACTGCTTAACAATGATAAACCTTCTTGCTGAAAATTTCTACATCCTACACTACTGTCCCGCAGTGAAATGTACCGGCTGTCGCAGCTGCCACATTTTCTTCCTGTTCAGTTCAGTGGCCTCTAAGTGCCGAGTGCTACCTTGTTGAACCGGAAGTCGAACACGTTGACCTTCTTCTGGCGACGGCAGCGAAATATAAGCGAATTTATGTTCTGATTTTCAAAGAAGGACACGTTTTACAATTGGTAAGTACACACTAATCGATTCAAATTATTAGCAACATGTGCATTACTAACAAAAACGCGAAAGGAGTCTGATTCCCCCCCCCCCCCCGTCCCTAAAAATTGAAGTCCAAAGTGCAGACCCATTTACCGGCCATGATTTACAAAATGGCGTTAAAACACGCTTCCACGTTTTTATCTTTGCAATAATAATAATAATAATAATAATGTACATTTATTACTTTGTAAGAGCTCAGGGTGCTTTACATGAAAGAAAAATATTACAAGTTACATAAAACATTCATGACCACTCTTTCTCAAAAACCCCTCCCCACAACACGCACTCTCCCTTTCCCACTCTGCGCACATCTAAAGTGAGTTTTACGGTGGTTGTTGTTGTTGTTGTTTTTTGCGATGCTCGCCAACAATCCCCGCATTGAGAATTTTACCATGGAACCATATGGTTCACTTACGCCGGAAGAAAATGATATAATATGTGAAGTTGAATGTGGGTAACTAGTATTATACTTTGGCTATCAATCATTTGCGATTTCCATTCATGTGTGCTGCGGGAAGTTTAAAATAAATGCTTAACCCTCAAAGTGCTGGATATAATAAAACGTACATACATAAATCATGCTTAAAACAAAGGGATAGTTTGCCTCCGCTACCTGTGCTCTGATTTGGGGCATTTGTATGCTTATCAGTAAGAATAAATAGGTAAACCTATACATTTTTGGAAAGTAGAGTGAATGAAGAATCAGATAAAAGTAAGAAAAAGGCTGTACCTTGTAAGTAGTTGGAGATATTCCACAGGATATAAACAACAAATTTTGCACACTTGTTTTCCAAAAACGTCAACCACAATGTTTATAGGTATTTTCACATCTTTTACACAGTCAAAATCTCAAAATTGGCATTAAACTGTGCAGAAAATGTTCTGGCTGCAGAATCATGATATGAATATAACTGAAACAATGAAATTATAAGCATTGTATTATTTATTTGAGACACGCCCACCGACACCACACACGCGCACATCTACAATACTTTATGCAATCACAGGCAAAAACAGAAATAAATGTTTTCTTTTAGCTCATGTTGCTTTCAAAAGCAGCAAGAATGCTTTAAATCAAAATAATTTCCAGTTTTCTAGCTTGATTTGGTCAAGAAATCGCAATAGACCCATGCCTAACCCACTTTACCCCCCCCACCCCCACCCCCATCACCCACCCCCCAGTTTTTGTGGCTGGAGACACAAAACTGAATGAACAACAAGCAAGCCAGCATGCCCAAGTGTCAAAAAAACAAAGCCGTTTTAACCAGAATCCCTGTCAGCAAACGAATCATCACTTGTGACAAGGTCACTTATTTCCTGAGTTTTGTCAACTTCAGTGTCACTCATTGTTTCCAAAAATAAGAAGATCTGGACTTATAAACTCGGTCAAAGTTTGTGCAAACACAAGCATGGAGGCAGTAACACCAGAACGAGGCAGTTTTACGAAGGCTGCCGAGCATAGCCGTACGATGTTGGACCTTATGTAAACAGAGCCACGATCGTGGCCCATCGCATTTTACCGGGAAAGCCACGATCGTGGCTCATCGCGCTGTCCGGGTTAAGTAGAACTTGAGAAATAGTTAAGTTTAGTTCAGTGGGCAGCTCCATACTCTACTTATACTTGATACTTGACGTTGTCGGTGTTTGAGACCTGTGGTTGCAGGTCAGTTCACTGGTCAGTATGTTGGCCATATCCACAGCTGCTTGCACTTGCAAGGTCTACTGATAGCAGTCCGGGTTGTACAGTGCTGGGTGGTTGGCCCAATGGGCGTCAGGTCTGTTTTTAAATGCATTCATGCTGGGTGCGGACACTACTGACTCTGGTAGGCTGTTCCAAACCGACACCACTCTTTTGGAAAAGAATGAACTCTGAACATTTAGGCAGGATCTGTGCTTTACAAGCTTCTTGCTGTGACCTCTGGTGTTGCATCTGTCATGCAGCTTGAAGTTGGGTAGACTTGTGTTGTAGATGCCAGTGATGTACTTGTAGAGGTCAATCATGTCTCTCCTGCGTCTGTGGTGTTCTAGTCTTGGCAGCTTGAGGGTTGACAGGTGTTCTGGCTATGGTTTGTCTTTCAGTTTGCCAGTGAGTTTTGTGGTTCTGTGTTGAACGTCTTCTATCTCTCGTTGGAGGGTTTTCTGGGATGGCTGCCATTGAACCAAACATCTTCATCAACGGGCAACGACTGAATGCTGTGAACAAGTTCACATACCTGGGCAGTACACTGTCTCGCACAGTTGTCATCGACGACAAGGTGAATGCCAGACTAGCCAAAGCCAGCGCTGCCTTCGGCAGACTCCATAAGAACGTTTGGAACAGGAGAGGCATCACCCTGGAGACGAAGCTCAAAGTATACAAGGCCATAGTTCTCACCACACTGCTCTATGGATGTGAATCATGGATGGTCTACAAACGCCACGCCAAAAAGCTGAACCACTTCCACACCACCAGCCTCAGAAAACTTCTCGGCATAAAGTGGTAAGAGAAGATCCCTGACACAGAGGTGCCCACTCGTGCAAACTTGCCCAGCATCTACACGATCTTGATGCAGGCCCACTGCGCTGGGCAGGCCATGTAGTTCACAT
Organism: Babylonia areolata; assembly: GCF_041734735.1. NCBI lineage: Eukaryota > Metazoa > Mollusca > Gastropoda > Neogastropoda > Buccinidae > Babylonia > Babylonia areolata. The sequence continues at coordinate 68,895,621 of NC_134876.1, read as the reverse complement.
GCCAGACCACCGGCTCCCCAAGAAACTGCTGTATGGCGAACTCCAACATCGCAAGCGCTCCCATGGAGGCCAAAAGAAGCGCTTCAAAGATGCTCTGAAAGCTTCTCTGAAGGCCTTCAACATCAGCCACGACACATGGGAGCTGAATGCAATGGACAGACCAAAGTGGCGTTCAGCTGTCCACAAAGGCGCCAAATCCTGTGAGGCCAACAGAATCACTGCAGCAGAGCAATGCAGACAGGCCAGGAAAAGCAGTGCCAGCAAGTCTCTGACAGCTGCCACCGTTCCCTGTCCACACTGCGTCAGAACCTTCCGGGCGCAGATTGGCCTGACCAGTCATTTGCGCACCCACAGGGCCCAACCCACCCACCCCTAGGATGACTAGATGGTCCTCGTCGATGGTCCTCGTCGATCCCGACGGACGAACCACTACTACATTGATCTTGTTTGCGTCTATGTGCACTATCTACAGCATGCAGGAGGCTATGTACATTGGGTGTTGATTTCTGTGGGTCTTTTGTGGCCATCCCCTGTCGGGTTCTGCCTGTCTGGGTACTTAGCCACGTTGATGACTTGGCCGTTTCATCGTATCCAGTGGGCTACTTCTTCCCCCAACTTCTTGGAGTCTTCTTGTTTTGTTCTGAGCTCGGAGAGCAGGGCTACTTCCTCACTTCTCTCTGTTGGGGTCATGTCCCTCCTCATGCCCAGTTTCTCCAGAGGGTTTGGTGTGGTATTGTTCTTGTTGGTCTTGAGCTTTCTTTGCTTTCCTCAAGCATTGGATGGTGGTGTTTCTGTCTGCCTGGGTTCTAAAGAACAGCCTGATGGGTCTGATCTTGTCTTTATTGTAGTTACCCAGTCTGCGGATCTCTATGGGCTGGGTTCTGTACTGATCTTACGCTTGTTTTTTGTTCATCTTCTTTATGTCGGGTCTCCTTCTCTGTGCTTTTGGGTTCTTCCACTCCAAAGATCAGGAGATTCTTGCTTCTTCTTGTCCTGTCTTGCGTCTCGGCAGTGTTCTCTTTGGAAGACTCATTGATCATTTTCGTCACCTCCTCCTTGTCCACTGCCACTGTTGTAGCTGTGTCAGTGTCCTGTTTGATGTCTAGGCTTTTGATTTTCTCTGTGTCATCATTTCTCATCATTTTGTCTGTGAATTGTCAGTCTTCGATCTGTTCTAGTTTTTCCTTCATTTCATTCATCTCCTGTGTGACCTTTGTGACTTGATCTTGAACGCTTTTTAGAATGTTGGAAAACTTTTCTGCCACCTTGTTGCATGATGGTCTGCAGTGCCACTGTAGTGTGGCACCCGCTTTGGAACAGCTGTCCTGAGTGATGACGTCATACATTTTGTCGGGGATTTCTTGACGTTTTGCGTGGAACCACTGACCACAGAGTCCACAGGCCAGAGCCTTGTCCTTGTCCTTGCATGCTTGGGAGCATACACGGCATGTGTGTGGTGCCATACTTGGTGTCGCGTCTAAGCGTGGGTTGATCTAAAAGAAAGATTTCTGACTTTGTGTGATCTAATTTGGGACCGGTTCGTGAGGGTTCTCTGATTGTTTGAGGCCGATAGATCCTGTGTCTTCTTCCTCTTCGGAATCACCGCTGCTGTCTAATGTATTTCAGGCAACATATGACTCCGGAACCCCAGCACCATGTTCACTACTTTCTGTACCTTGTTGCACTCCAGAATAAGAACAGTTTATTGTTATTCTCAAAAGATGATCAATGCTTGGATAACTTAGAAAAAAAGAACACTATCCTGGTTCTTTCCGCCACTTCTCTAATGAGCCACTATTGCGTCTCTAATAAGCCAATGCAGAGACATGTATCTATTTGAATGCAAATGGTGACTCCAAGGAAATTATTTTGCCAGTGTTTAATTTTTCTCTTGGAAGTTTCGCTTCAGATTGGACGCAAATGTTCATTCACTTCTGTTCACATAACGCCATATGCAGATTAGTAAGCTAACCTGTAACCCCCACCCCACCTTTTCAGACAGCTTGCAGAACAAAAGATCAGCAGTGAATCAAATCTTAGTTAACAGTGGATAGAAAAACAAAAGATTCAACGATCACTGCCCCATAACGATATTTCCCATCTCTCTCTCTCTCTCTCTGTCTGTGTTCTTCCATTTGATGCCTGGGGTCAAAATGTTGCCATTATCAATTTCGTAGTCTGAGTAGTGTAGGGACTGGCAGGTTGCCTGCGAAGGGCTCACATGTCCCCTTCAATATCTGTCTCTCTTTCCTTATTTGTGGGATATGCATATTATTTTGCTGCCTCATTCATTCACAGTTTCACTGTATTTCATTGGTTTGAGTCAAAAAATTATTCTCTTTTGAATTAATATTTGGTATTCATGTCAAGGGGATTTTTAAACAAATTAGTATTCCATGCATGTTTAGTTTCAGTTGGTAGTGCATTCCATATTAAATAAAATTTTGCGCAAATCTGTTAGCTAATGACTTTTTCCTTACGTTGGTATTAGTGCCATTACAATGCAGCGAGAATGCTCCTTAAAACTTTTCATCATTGAGTTTCCTGTACTCTTGTAATCACTTATCAGACATTCAAAAAATGTTATTTACATCAACATCATTAATTTAAAGAAATTTTATATTTTGTAGGTTTCGATTAAGTCTCCTCTTAACCTTCTACCTTTTAGTGAATTTGTGTGTGTTTGTGGCATTCGCAGAATAGGGAACGAGTGATGACGAAACGTTCTGTGGAAGCGGAACGATGTCTGCCATGATGATAAGAGGTTGGCGTTTCAGGGCCTTTCGTTTTGTTTCTTGTGTCAGTAGAATTTATTATTTCAGTATGGAAGAACTCAGAGTGAAGGATGATATAATGTAAGTCAGTAAGTTGGACGCAGAGGCTAGATCGAGTGCATTATTTGGTTTTGATCAGTGCAATTCAAGGGAATCAGAATGAGTTGCATTCCACCTGGATCTTGTGTTTGGTGTGAGTACTTTCACATTTGAGCAGTTCAAGTGCTACACTGAAAGTCTTAGAAGGGCACATGCAGTACTCCAATATCTGGGTACAAGATTTGCGAGAACTCATTCAGGGCAAATATAAGACTAAGAATCAAACCAGATTTCTCACACCAGCCTCAGTCTTCTCTGAATGTCACATGTCCTTTCAGCAACCATTGTCTCTGAGACTCCCTCGAAGTTTTTTTGTGTGCTGCCTTTACATGATCACTGGTGGGGATTGTACTTGGCTGACTTATTTCGATGAAATCATGTAAAAATAAATGTTGTTGTTGTGTTTTTGTTTTTCTTCCTTTTTCTAATCTAAGAGTAAGTCAGTAAATGGCTATGACCAGCTAGGGAGGAACATGCTGTCTTGAAAAATAAATTTGCTTTGTTTTTATGTATTGTCACATGTGAGCATGAGTGAGCATATCTATTACAGTGTCAGTTGGTCTGTGTGAGTGTGCATACGTGTGTGTGTGTGTGTGTGTTGCAATTGTCAGCTGTCACTTTTCCATGTCATCACAAACATGACTGATAATAGCATGGACATTAGAATTATTGTCAGTGATTAGATTAATGGTGACGATGACAGATGAGAATGGAAACTGATTAATGTTATGTATTTGTGTGTGTGTGTATTACTTTTGTGTGTGTGTCTGTGCATGTGTGTTTGTGTGTGCGCGTGCATGCATTTATGCACTCCTACAGGCTAAATGAGAAACCACTTTTGCCAAGTGAAGTAATGGATTAATCAGACAGTGATGATGCCCACTGTTACTACATAGTTGGGTTGGCTGAGATAGGCACCCATAGTGGGGAACTACTATGAAGATTTAAAACTGAAGCAGTTGCACAGCTCCTGCCGGCTGGAAAAGGCCAGTCACATGATTGCCATCTTACTGGATGATTCCCCAAAACTTGACAGAATGAATTATGTTTGTAATCCTGCTGGCCTCATGCTGTCATATGGCTGTTCATCTGCAGTGTGGTTCATTTAAGATTGTATAATGTATTTGTTATTTTGCCCTTATGCAATTGATCTGTTTACTTTTGTTTGCTTGATCTAGCATTCTGACAGATTTTACCTCCCACATTATACACATTGTATGTTTGCATTTATGACACAGTCTTAACACATTTTCACAAAGGTATTTGAAATATGAACATTTTGACACTGTACTGGACCATCCACAATTTTTATTTCATTGCAACTGATGTCATGCATTGATAACATAATAAATAGTATTTTACTTTGACTCTCTGTCAACATGTTAATGTCCATTACTATTAGCAGTGGTCTTGTCGCCTTTTACTGGATCAAACATAAATTGTGCTATTACTTCACTTGCACTCCATACAGGAATATTTCGAAAGGCATGGTTCTTGTTTTGTACACCACAACATGTGCTTCATGATTACACAAATATTTTTTTGTCATGAGTTCATTACTTACATACAACACTGAGCTACTTTCTTTCTTCTGTAACTGTTCTCTCAAGTTTCTGTTTTCATATAAGCCTGTTTATTTCTTCCCTGATCCCATCAATTTCAGAAGATGTCATGTCAGTCTGAATGTTCAGGCAGTCAGTTCTTGCATCCTCCAGAGCATAAGCTGCTGATAGTGAGTGATTGATACACTATCTTTTTCCATTTCTGGTCCAACATCAGGGGCCTCAGGCTCTCATTCCACTTCTACATTTCTTTAAATTCTTATTTCATGTTACTTGCATATTACTTGTATGATTTCCGTCCGTTTGTGTTTGCATGTGTGTGTTCTATGTTTTTCATCAGCATGGTTTTAAATTTAAGTTTATTTTTAACTGTCATGCTTAAAATGGAATAAGTATTTTTGAAAATTACAAATTGTATGTGTCTCACACCATGGCAACAGATGTCTGAAAATTTGAATTAAATGGTTTACATTTGTATGTGGGGGGTGGGCTGGGGGGGGGCGGCATTTTTTTTAGTATGTGGTTTATTGCATGTTGCTGTCTGCATTGAGATACAAAGAGACAAGTCAGAGAGAGGAATTCTTATCTGATTTGAATATATTTAGATTTATTGTTAAACTGCCTGTTGACTGAACTGATTTAACAAATAACCATTTATGTTATTATGGAATAAGAAAAAAAAATCAGATATAAAACATTTTTTATTACTTTTTTAAAATATTTTTTTATTTTTTAGGAAATAAAATATTTATAAAAACATTTATTTCCACAGAGAGAGAGAGAGAGAGAGAGAGAGAGAGAGAGAGATTTGATATGTAAATCATTTATTCTGGTTCAAAACTCTTACACAAAGACACAAACACACATGTATGAGGGTGCACACACGCGTGCGCGCGCTCGCACACACACACACACACACACACGCACAAATATAATATTGCACAAAAATCCTGTCTAGCACAGTATCAGGTTGAGTTTTGCTGCTGTTTCAGAATCCTCCTCAGGCGAGTTAGGGTTTGATGAAACAAAGCTGTTAGCGAGTTAGGGTTTGATGAAACAAAGCTGTTAGTCTGCAGTCTTCCTCATCCTACCCATCCTATTTTACCCTTTACTGAAATCATGTACTGTGTCACATGTGTGTGCCTGTGGATTGGTGTTTACTCTGTGTGTGTGTGTGTGCGCGCGCGTGCGCGTGCACTTTGTGTGTGTGTCATGTTCTTAGAAACTGAGCTGTCAAGCTTACTGAGCTAACTTTCTTGTATAAATCTGCTGACTAGGACCACTCTTTGCTGGACAAAGTTTGTGATGGGTCTTCAACCTAACATATGCTAATTTAATGTTTATAGTATTTCTGTAATCGAGACAGATCAGACCAACTGTTTGGAATTGTTTATATTTATTGAATCAAACTCAGATGAATGAAACTTCAGAATTGATGTAGGCCATCAGTGGTTGTCTTATAGGCACTGGGAAAGCATTTTGTGTTGGACGTCAACTGGCATCTTGTAGATTACAGAACGGGTTAAACTGTCTTTTCACATATTCCCTCAGGCACACCTGCTATTTCAAACACAGTTTCCATGTTGAAAAGACAGAGTGGACAAACATTTGTGGGTACATCCAATAGAGGAAACACTCCGGAAAAAGGAGTGATACATTTGACAATTGTGGAACCTATTATTTGCATATTTCACACATTGAGCTTGCTGCTTCATTTAGAATGTTTGTAGTAGGTTTACCTACCCTGTTTTGTGTTCTCATGACATTGTTTTGTGTACACACAGTTTTTCTTTTTCGCACATACACTGATAGTGTCTCAGTGACATTCTACTCCCCCTCTTTCCTACTTGACACACACACACACACACACACACACATTCATTTGGTTATTGTTAAATACTATAGAGTATAATTTGGTTGAACCACAACTGTAAAAATACAAGAACACAAGAATCATTTTTACTGCCAATAGATAAATGATATAAACCTACTAGTGGAATTTGCTTTGGCGTTGTTCACTTGTTATAGTTTTCACTTGTTATAGTTGTTTTAATTCATACAAGAAAAAATTGTGAAATAACAAAATTAACCAGAATGGCAGATGTAGGTTACTTGACAATGATAGTGATTATTTAATATGAACATTAGTTTCTTATGAAAAAAAAATCACTAAAATTGTTCAGATATATATTGTCTGTTGCAGCTCAATTCATGATGACTTCACAGTTTGGATCCGGGAATAAGAACCCTCCATGGGCAAGACAAGCCACTGGTAATATTACTGCTATTTTTGGACCAGTCTTGCAATAAACAATTCTTGCAAGGTATTCGTAAGAAGATGATGGCATTTGTAAGTTGTATTGACAGCAGTTAAAAATTTGTAGACTGGAATGTTTTTTGTTTTTTTTTAAACTTTTTTTTTAATTTTCCAAAAACATGTATACAATACAGAGAATAGTATGAACCAAACCGTATAAAACGAACAGTAGCATCTTCCACTACAGAGAGATAGATAAGACAAAATAAAACAAAACAGGCTATAGCAAGGCAAAACAAATCTGTAACAACAACATCAACAGCAATAACAACAACAACAAGCAAATAAACAAACACACACACACACACAGAAACAAAAAAACAAACAAACAAAAAAAAAAAAAAAAAATAAAAATAAAAAAATAAAAAGAAGAAAGGAAGATTTGTCCAATCATTCAATCAATCAATACTTGCATCTTAATGATTGTAGTAATCATGGTGATTTAAGATGACATTAATAGTAAATAGCCTAGACCAGTTGTGACATAGCAACAGCATCAAATGTATCAACTATTATAGTAATGGTATCTAGGGTAAGGCGAAAGCGAGTGGTGACATTATAATGTCATAATAATAATGATCATGAGTATACCACTTCTGCATTATTGGAAAAGAACACTTGTGATTGGTCACATTGTAAAGACAACAGGAACTATAAAAGTTATAAAAAAAAACACAAAAAACAAATAATACATTTTGAGAAATAAATAAAGACATATTAGTACAAAGTAAGGACTGTTATATAGAATGGTAACTATGGAACATGTGAAATTATGATTAAGTAACAGTTTCCATAATTGGAAGGTAACTGTTCCACTTTGTACGGAAAGCATGATGGTTCATTAGTATATAAGATGCATGTTCTTCGATTTTGTATCTGTATCTGAGCTGTGTTTTAAATGCATTGAGTTGTGGTGGTTGTTTATTGAATTTGCATTTGTACAGAAAGTTTTTGGCAAGTAAAATAATAAAATCTAAAATGTCATCTGTAGCAAATGTGTGTGAGTTTCCAAATAAAACTAATTCTTCACATAATTGGGCATTGTATACATTATTGCATTTGTTATTAATATCAGTTTGGAAAGCAGTCCAAAATCTCTGCACAATCTCACATCTCCAAAAAAGGTGTTCAATGGTTTCTGGATGTGATCCACAGAAGCTACATTTATCATTATGAGAGATATTCATCTGTTTCAGTGATTTGTTTGTTGCAATAATCCTATGAACTAATCTTATTTGAAACCATTTTAAGTTAACATTACTTATTTTGTGTATTTTGTGAAATGTCTGTTTCCAATTAATGTTCAGTTGCAACAAATCGTTCCATTTCTTACAGCATTTAGGGGTCGTATTGTTTTTAACTAGAGTATCATAATAAACTTTTGTTCCTTTTTTCACTGAATATATCATTTGTAATGATTTTCTCATCTGCAAAGCAGTGTTATTATCAATTTTAATGTTTAGGTTTTTTATATAATTTCTAACTGACCTTATGCAACCATTTAAAGTAAGGAAATTTGTTATATTTCCATGCTTTTGACTAAAATCTTCATAGGAAAGGAAACTACTGTCCCCGTGCACTAGATGAGAAATATTCCAGACCCCCTTTTCCATCCAATTTCTGTATGATAAAATCTTACTTCCAATTTTAATATTTTGGTTCAGAAAGATTGGTTCTGCTAAAACTTCTTTACTACTTAATAGTGGGACCTTCTGACAAAATTCTTTGTAGGCTTGGAAAACATGGATCCAGAACTTATTCTTATCATTAGGTGTTGGTAGACAGGGTCCATATCTATCAATATCTTTGATAACTGGATTGCTTTCTTTTATTATTATTGTCCATTTATGGTTTGAAAACTTTAATTTACGTATCCAGCTCAGCTTAAGACCTTTAATAAATTGTTTGATGTCAAACATTCCTAATCCTCCTAATATTGTACTTTTAATTACTGTTTTTCTACTTATTCGATCCTGTTTTTTGTTCCAAATAAACTTGAAACATGCCTTCTGCAGCTCATCAATATATTCATCAGGTGGATTTGGTAGAAACATCCATAACTGGGTTATTTTTGATAAAATCAGTGACTTGAGAACAGCTATCCTTCCTAAAGGGGTAATCGGTCTTTTTATCCATATTCTAAATAACATTCTAATTTCAGACATTTTGTCTTTATAGTTTAATTCCTCACATTCTTCTAAATCAACAGTAAACCACACTCCTAAGATTTTAAATTTTGGTGGGTTCCATACCATTTTTAAATGAGGTAGATATCTAATTTGACATTGTTTTCTGCTACCCAGCCATATTGCTTGAGTTTTACCTGCATTCATATATAATCCTGAAAAACTACTAAACGAGTCAGTTGTCCTTATGATCTCCTCAAACGATATTCTATCTCCTTTGGTCATCAGTTGGGTGTCATCTGCAAACTGTGCAATTTTATGATCTGTATTATTAATATTAATACCTTTAATCAGTTTATTTTCTCTTATCATTATGCCAAGGATTTCAACACATAGAAGAAATAAGTAGGGTGAAATGGGATCACCTTGACGACATCCTCTCTCTACTGGAAACCAAGAAGACGCCGTTCCGTTTACTACTACTGCTGATTTAATATTTTGATAAAAGGTACTTATCCATCTACAGAAGACTGGACCAAATCCAAATGCTTTTAACACTTTCATCATGAAAGTGAAGTCAACAGTATCAAACGCTTTTTCAAAATCTATACAAATCAATAAACCAGGCAACTGCTTTGAATTTAAATAATGAATCATATCATATATTAATCTAATATTGTCACCAATAAATCTGTTAGACATAAATCCTGTTTGGTCATCACTAATTAAAGAGGACAGCACAGACTTAACTCTATTTGCTAAGCAAGAAGATCCAATTTTATAAACAACATTTAATAAAGATATCGGTCTCCAGTTCTTAATAAATTCTCTTGGTTTGTCACCCTTTGGTATACAAATTATTATGCCTTCTTTCTGTGTTTGTGACAGTTCACCTTTCTTCAAACCTTCATTTAGTGACCTGACAATTAAGTATCCAAGATCCTTCCAAAAGAATTTAAAAAATTCGGCAGAAAAGCCGTCAGTACCTGGACTCTTATTGTTCTGCATGCGTTTAAGTGCCTGGGTAGCTTCTTCATAAGTAATTTCACCCTCAAGGTTTTCTATTTCTATATTACTAAGTTTAGGCATTTCCTTAACAATATCTGCTATTTCACATGTTTGAATAAGTCTCTTTTTATATAAATGTTTATAGAAATCGTGAACCTCCTTTAATATTACATTATGTTCATGGATTTCTTCTCCTTTGTCTGTAACTAATTTCTTCATACTCTTATTTACAAAGTGCCTTTTTTCAAGATTACAAAAGTATTTTGATACTTTTTCTCCTTCTGCTATCCATCTGGCCCTTGAACGCATGAGTACTCCTTCCATCTTCTTTTTTCTAATATCTACAAGCTTTAACTTATTCTCTTCTATTCTATCATTTTCTTGACATGTTCTGACATTCCTGCTTTCTAAGTTCTGTATTTCTATTTCTAACTGTTGTTCTTCCTCCTCTGTTTTACGTTTTTTCATTGTGGCATATGAGATTGTTTTTGATCTAATCTTCATTAATAGAACATCTAACAATAATTGGTCTGATATTACACACTGTATTTCGGACATTAGAATGTTTCTTAATTCTTCATAATTGTATAATGGAACTGCATATTCTCTAATAACTTGTTTGATTTCTTCTTTAATTTCATTTACATAATCTATATCTTTCAGTAAAGAATTGTTGAATTTCCAAAAAGATTTTCGTTTAATTTTTTCGCCAAATGAAAGTTTAAGAACTATCATTGAATGGTCTGTCCTATAGCCATATTGGATGTCTGCTTCGTGCACATACTGTATCAAACATTCAGATATAAGGAAGAAGTCCAAACGGCTCTGTTGAAAAGGGGATGGTCTACGCCATGTAAAACGTGTACTATCAGGGTTTAAGTCTCGCCAAACATCATACATATCTAAGTTTGTCATAATATCTTCTACTTTGTCTCTAGCTTTAGGGTTATTTATGTGTTTATAATTAGAATAATCTTTATGTGGGTCAAGAACTAGATTCCAGTCACCTCCAATAATCAGGTTTGGGTATCCAAACTGTGTAATATTTTTTTCCAGTTCATCATAAAATTCTGGGGAATCTTTGTTTGGGCCATAAATGTTTACAATTAAGAAATCCTTTTCTACTGTTGTAAAGGAAATAATTATGCAGTTTCCATTAGGATCCTTGTACACCTTTTTAATTTTAAATTCAAAATTGTTATTGAACATAACAGCAACACCTCTGGATTGTGAATTATGAGATGCAAAGTGACAAGTGTAACCCCATTCAGATCTAACATACGATTCAATATTTGGGTCGAAATGTGTATCTTGAAGGAGATAAATGGAGTGTTTCTTTTGTCTAAGAAAGTGAAAAACATCTCTCCTCTTTTTAACGTTACCCAGTCAGACTGGAATGTTTGTTAGTGTTATTTATGGTCTTCCATTTTGATTATTCAGGAATAGTAATGGTAGTAGTTTTGAATATTGCTCATCTGCATAAGATGCAGCTACACAGCTGATAGCATATGAAATAAATCATGGGTATTACTATTAGTCCTGTCCAGTTGCTGTCAGTCATTGTGAAATTAAAATTTTACCTTCATTAATGAAAGAACAAATGTTTAAAGTAAAAAAAATTAAAACACATTAGTATTATTACTTTCATTTTATTGTACTAAGTATACTTTTTGATAGGTTGAAAGGGGAATACAAACATGACAGTTGAGTAATTAAACATGACAACACACTTTGGCATGGAATGAAATAAACAAAACTAGAAGAGGTCTGTTAAAATTAACATGAACATGAAGTACTATCATCAGTAAGGCATACAACTCCAAATTGATGATAAATTCTTAAATTACAGGTACAAATATACGATAGTGAATCAGATTGTATTTGTAACTAAAGTAACAGTTACATTTATTAATTGACAACAGTTTAGACTGTGATTGATGTTTCATGTTGTGTCTGTTGATGTACAGTAACTGGAAATCAATCAATCAAGGACTTTTTTTTTTGGGGGGGGGAAGAAGTCACGGTTGTATTTGCAACTGAAGTTAAGGAAATTGCATTCATTGATTGACATCAGTTTATTCCACAGACTTCATGGCAGCCAGTGGGATGGCAGGGCAGTCACAGGTGTCGTCTGGCTTGGTGCAACAGCCAGGGTTGGCCAGCAACCCTACACTATATTCCTATAATTCACAGGCTGCTCTTCAGCAACAGCAGTATGCTGCTCAGCAACAGCTTACGCTTCAGAATCAGGTGTGTGGTCTATACCAATTGTATTTTATTGTTTAAATTTTACTTTTTGAGTACTTTACTTTTTTTCATGTGATGAATACATAAATGGATGTAACCATTGGGTTTGGATAACAAATGGACAGAAATGTTTTTACTTTGGTGCAGTCAGTGTGCAATGATACATAGTTCACATTGTTATGTAATGAATATCAGCTTAATATTAAATGGCTTCTGAATATTGATTTTGATGTACAGTTTTTCAAAATTACAAAATACAGTTAATAATGAGGATAAGGATGATGAGAAAAGGAACACGATGTTGGGAAGGGATGACAGAACTATTAGAAAAACAGCTAACTTTACTGCTAACCATCGAATCTTTAGTTTAACAGACTTTGAAAAAAATGTGTGATGAATTTAAACAGGCACTACAAATCGGCCATTGATTTGGTAATTTAAACTTCCAGTTATAGTTTTTATTGGCTTGTGATGTCATGATGATGAATTATTTGCATTACTTCCATTTGATTACCTGTTCATACAGAGGTTACCATTGCAGGCTGCTGGACTGTCCCAGCCAGGACTGGCAATGCCAACAACGCTTGGAGGCGGAACCACCCAGGCCCCCACCATCAGCTACCCATCAGCTCGGCCAACTCAGACCCCATCGGCTGCAGGAGTGGGTGCCAGTCAAAAGCAGCGTGTCTTCACTGGCACTGTGACCAAGCTGCATGAAAATTTTGGCTTCATTGATGAAGATGTTTTCTTTCAAACAAAGTAAGATCTTGGTTACATTTTCTTTTTTTGTTAGTGGAATACCACAAAGTGAAAAACAGATTGTTTTTATGCTGTTGTTTTTCCTTTAAGTGTAAATATTATACATGTGCTCAGTCCACTGTTTACTAAGAGAGAAAATTGATTTCATTATGTATGTGGAAGAGCTGTAGTTGTGAAGGATGGTAGTCCAGAATAATGTTCCGTTTTAATTCCTTAATGGTTGGGTCAGCATGACATCAACTTGTTCCCAGATGGTTTGTTCTTATTGCCAAATAGGTATGGTCTCTGCCATCTTAGTATGAAAACTCTTTAAACATTTTTTTTTTCAGAATAGCATATGAAGTTGAGCTAACTGCCCAAAAGGCAAATGATTTTTGTGCCATTACAAACTTTTATCAAGCATTGAATTCTCAATATACTTATTATTCTGTTCTGATGCCTATTGACAGTGATTTTTGTTTTGAAAATTAATAATCCAACTTTGTATGATCTGCAAAATTTTATTTCTGGATGTTTGCTAAACCCTGGGCTGTTCCATACTTTTTGAGTACAATGTTTTAGTGATTTTTGTTGTTGTAGGTAAAATAAATGAAGGACCTTTTTTTTCTTTTTAGCATAGGTTGTTTGTGCAGCTCATTGAAATAAAAGGCATAGTGTAATGTGGCCATTATGTGTATTTTGCAGTTGTGTAAAAGGGGTGACACCCAAGGTGGGGGATCGGGTCTTTGTGGAAGCTTCGTATAATGCTGCCATGCCTTTCAAATGGAATGCAACCCGTGTGCAAGTCCTGTCTGGTTCACAGGTACAGTGAAAATGAATGTTTTTGTTCATGTATAAGTTCTATATCTGTTGCCATGATCATGATAAAATGTGCTTTTGCTGTCTGCGTCTGTCTGTTTCTCTCTCTCTGTCATGAGATAGTGATTTTGAATTATAATGCATCAAAAGCCCTCAGGTGTACATATTAGAAGCCCTGTATTAGAAGTAGCAGATGTTGGGTTTTTTTTAATTGCTAAACTGTATTAAAAGCAGCATTCCCACTGAATTAATGATCAGTGGTCTTTTTTCAACAGCCGATGACTCCTCAGAACACTGGCCTTGGGGCTAATGCAGCAGCAGCCATGAGTCAGCAGCAGCAGCTGAATGCCATGCAGCAGGCTGCCAAGATGATTGGCCAGGGTGCCATGGGAGGCGCGGGGGGAGGGGCGGCAGGACTGCTGGGTGGGGTCAACCCCTTGCAGTTAGCAGCTACTGTGTCGGCCATCAGCAATGCCAGCAACCTCATGGGGTCCCTGGCCAACCGCTCAGGGCTGGGTAATAGGGGGAGAGGTAAGTGAGCTGTCAGTCAGAATGTATTGATAAGTGGTTTTATTTGAATCACTCAGGGGAATTGGAGAGGGAAGTAGGAGGGTGGGAGGGGTGGGGGGGGGGGGGGGGGGGGGCTGAGGTGAGTGAGCTGTCAAGAGTACTGGTAGCAGCACTTTTAAATTAAGCAATAAATCAACAAGACATACCAGGTGCAGTGGTGAAGTAGTCAGTGCCACAGCCTGATGACAGAATCCATCAGTCATGTCATTATGGGCTTTTATTAATGCTAATGATGTGTATTTTTGACTGTACTTACTGGGTTTTTCCCCTGTGAATGTAATCAAGCTTTACAACTTCCTAGTTTCTACTGACACTAAGTGACAATGATTTTGTTGTTGTAATAATTCTTTTATTTGTATTACTCTGTTCAGTATATTGCTTTTTTCTTTTTGTAGTGCAATTAGTCCTTTCCCTGGAATGTTCTGTATGGTTATTTTTAGCCCCCCCCCCCTTTTTTTTTTGTGAAAGAATTTTATCAGATGTGCATTTCTTTGTCACTTAGAATAACTTGAATTCTTTAGATGAAAGATGTGAAATATCAGATTAAAGATTCGCTCTACATCTTGGTGAATTGTAAGATTATTTTTCAGGGATGATGCGAGGTTCAAGGGTTGGTAGGTCCAACTTCAGCAACGAGTCTCGCTTCAGCGAGGACAGGGAGAGTGTGCGTGAGCGTGAACGTGAACGTGATCGCCGTGAGAAGAGGGACAGTCGACGAAGATCACGTTCCTCCTCGCCAGCCAGTCGCACTCGCACCAGTCGCAGTCCAAAGCGAAGGTCACGTCCCCCTCCTCGATACGTTGTGCAAGCTCCTCGTTTTGTGCTGACCACGTGAGAGTCTTTTTGCATTCACTTTGAACTCACTTTTCTCAGCCCACCCTCAGGTTGGTTTAAAAAAGTAATAGATTATGAAGTGATGATATGGAAGTCCTAGCAATGTTTTCGGACTCATGTTTTCATCATTGTGCAGTTTGCAGATTTACAAGCAAAGCAATAAAGCAAAATTGCAAGAAAAAAACAACAATTAAACAAAAACAAAGTAGTCAGTTACACATAATTACACTGGTTCTCAATGACTTACTCTTTCTGTTCCTCCAGCCATCTGTTGTGCATTCCAGCTTTCTCCACTGTAATTTTTATGTCACTTACTCATACAACACACACACACATGCACACTCACACACACACACACACACACACACACACACACACACACACACATATCACCATTGCTCACCAACACATACATCAACACTTAACACAACACAATACAACACAACAGCATAGCGCAGCACAGCTCAGCACAACACAACACAACACAACATGAGACACACATACACAACATGTTACAAACCAGTGTGTCGGGAGGAACGCCAGTGTTGGTGTATAGCGGTGTGATGAAACTGAGGTCTTTGTTGTGTGTCAGGAGAGATGCCAGTGTGATGACGCTAAGGTCCAAGTACACCAACATGTATGTGCCAAGCGATTTCTTCAGTGCTGGCTCCCCCTGGATTGACAACCTGCCCATGAACCGTTCCTTTGTCCTGGGTCAGCAGTGCAAGTTTCACATAATGCACAAGGAAGTGGGACCCCTGACCCCCATCACTGCAGTGCTGGACCCGCCTGATGCAGACCATAAGTTCTGTGCCAAGGTAAGACAGGATACATATTACAAGAATACTTTGTTACCTCTAAAACAGTAATTGTTGACGCGGTGGTTGATAAAAAGGCTACAACAAAAAATGCATTTCATCCACAGTACAACAAATTTTCTACATTCAGTGAACGGAATTAAAAACAACACAGCACAAGCTTCCACAGTACATTCTATTTATCCAGACTGCCAGATTCTACATGAAAAAGAAATCTGATAGCTTGTTATACCAGTGGTGCAGTTAGTGTTGATTATATCAGTGGTGCAGTTAGAGTTGGTGTATGCCAGTGATGCAGTCAGTGTTGGCATATACCATTGGTACAGTCAGTGTTGGTGTACACCAGTGGCAAAGTGTTGGTGTATACCAGTGGTGCAGTCAGTGTTGATGTATAGTAGTGGTACAGTGTTGGTGTATAGCAGTGGTACAGTGAGTGTTAGTGTATACTAGTGGTATGGTCAGTGTTAGTGTATACGAGTGGTATGGTCAGTGTTTGTGTATACGAGTGGTACAGTCAGTGTTGGTACAGTGTTTGTGCATAATAGTGGTGCACAAAGTGTGGTGCTGTGGAACAGTCAGTGTTGGTATATAGCAGTGATACAGTGTTGGTATATACAGGCATGAGATTTTTCCACCTATAGTCGGATTTCCGACCAAAAATTGGCTCCAGAGGCCATTTTTGAGATTTGCGTAAATCCGTTGAGAAAATCAGAGGGGTGAAGTGGGGGGGGGGGGGTGAGGTTTTTTTCTGACCCACGAAGGCTGCACGAACGTTGTCCGACCGATCAACAAGACAGACCCACAGCGTTTCCAAAAATACCCCATGTTTGGATAAGCGAACCAATTGAGAATATCTGTTCCGTTGCTCCTCTGTCATCATTCAGCTTATCCTTATTCGGTCGGAATTACAAAACTCGCTCGCGGGCTTCACGACTTGCAAAGATGCCTGATTTCGTCGATCGTCTTCAGTCATTGACAAAATGAGAAAACTCACAAAGGATTAGAGGATTTTTGCAGTAGAGATCGATAAAGGAATGAATAATAAGTGGAACTGGGTCTGGCAAGATGAGATCGTGAAAACAGAAGTGAAGAATAAAAAAATAACTTTACGGGTAGGCGACGTCATTCACAAAATTGACACCGTGGGAAGGCCAAGTGCGATTGGTGTCAGATTGTATGGGCGCAACTCTTCAGTCTGGGCATGGAAATCTGTTTTCACATTTGCATTAAAAACGGAGCATCCGTCTTCTAGAAGAAAAAAAGAAAGAAAAAGCCGATCGGCCGTTCTATATCGTTTACCGATGATCTGTCAAAAATGAAAACAGAATGGTCTTTCGAAAGCGTTGTTTGTTGACACCTTGAGAGAGGTGATCCAGTGACTTGTCAGAGCACCAAAATCGAAGTCCGAAAGTTTCCTAACACACTGTGAAAAGCACGCATGCGCGCACATGCACACACATGCCGTCGATCACACACACTGGCACACACACACACACACACAAACTTGCGCGCATGCACAGATACATCAGTGCTCGCGATCTCCATCCCTGTCAAACCACAAGGGCCGTGGGTACATCTGCTTGACCCTCTGTTCATTCAGCAGAAGCTGCCAAGTTTGCCACTGTATGCACAAGTAACATTCAGTGTTGCGATTGAAACAGAAACTTTGTAGCAACTTAATGATGTCAGTGCCTTTTCTGACACAGCCGAGGCTTCTGTAGTACAGACAGCTCATGGCAAGAGTCAGTGTATTTAGATTTGAGACCTATAGTGGGCCAGATTACCGAAGTTACACAGGCACACACAGACACAGAGCTGAATTGAATGCGCGTGCGTGCGCGCACACACACACACATACACACACACACACACACACATACTTAAAAAAAAAACACACAAAAAAAACACATGAATGCATTCACATATGCACATACTCTGTTTCTTATTTTATCTCTTTCTCCTTCACACTTGCACATGTGCACACATATCAGTTATGAGCACTCACACAACCACACAGAGCTTAATAATACGCACATGCGCGTGCACACTCACACACACTCTCTCTCTTTCAAGCACACACACACGGAGATTGAACACACACACACACACACACACACACACACACACACACACACACACACACACACACACACACACAGAGAATTGTATTTAAAGCAATGCACATGTATGCACACATACAAACTTGCACTTTTTCCTCCCACTTTCCCCCCTCTCTTTCCCCCTTCTTTCTCTTTGTCCCTCTCTCCCTCTTTCTGTCTCTCTCTCTCTCTTTCTTACATATACACACTGAGGTGTATTGAAAACGCACACACACACACACACACACACACACACACACGGAGAGAGGGATCTATTGAATTTGAAAGCAGTACATACACATGCACAGATACAGCTTGCATTCTTTCCTCCTGCCATCTCCCCTCTCTTTCTGTCTGCCTCCCTCTCTGTCTCTCTCTCTTGTTTACACACAGTTGAATTGAAACCACACATACACACACGTGCACACTCACGCTCGCTTGCCGTCTCTCTCTCTTTCTTTCTCCCCTGAACACACAGGCACACACAGGCATGCACGCACGCACGCACCCATGCATGCACAAGTCCATGCTGTGGAACTCTCAGTGGCTCCTGCAGACTTCACAAAAGTATTTGAAGACTAAGCTGCAAATGATTTCCCTTTGCAATTCAGAAACCGCTGATAATACAGCTCTCACTTTACTGTTGGCCATACTGATTTGATGTAAATGGCCAGTACAACACATCTAGAGCCACTTTCTCCCTGCCCCCGCCCTGCTCCATCCCAGACTTAGTGCGCACCACACACAGCCAGAGGCCTGTCATGGATCCGGTCCCCTTTCTCACTAAAGAACCTTCAGCAAAAATTTTCCCCATGGAAACCCTCTTCCATTAGGAATTCCACCACAGAATTAGACTCAGTGACCTGTGGGCACATGTAGTGCACTCCCACAGCCTGATCCAACCCAGCCATTGACTGCCGACAACTTTCTGCAGGTTGCTCCAACATGCCACACTCAGGTAGAGAAGCCACCAAGCCTTCCGTATGCCCCTTCGTGATGGTATCTACCTGGGCAATTACACAGCCCTGTCCCAGAGACACCAGGGACCTCAAGTCTCTTGTTGCCAAATGTCTGCCCTTCTATGCATAGGCAACATGCCAGTGCTGTCTTTTTTGCCAACGACAGAAAAGTGGGGGGAGGGGGGGGGGAGCGCCTATCGCCTGTCAGCTGTCATGGAGGAGCTCTACAGATCTGGCTGTCACACCTAAGGCAAGCCCAACATGGTGGCCTACCTCTGTCTCGTGCCACAGTTTCCTCTAAACACATATATCACTTCCACTATCGGCCCACAACCGATGTGGAATTGTCAGATCAAACCACATGTGCACCTCCTTGCATTGACGCTCACCCGTGCTCAAGTGAGACAACCCTATAGGGTAAGTGTTTCCTTCCCTTCCTTTGATTCGAAGGGCTCTCGGTACAGTGTGGATTCAACACACCGACCCGATTTTCTTTGCACTACATTTATCAGCACAGCTGTGGTCCACAGACCTCTCCCACAATGCAGCTGCAGACCTCGAGTCTTCTTTGCCCGCACCAATATCCTTAGGTGACACAGTACACTCTACCTTCATCAAATTCTACTTGAGGGACATCTATCGCTTTAGGGATGATGACTCAAGAGTGGTCACACAACAGGCCATTGCAGCGCACTGGCGATAGAAGGATTGAGACTTGATGCCTCCTCAGCCAGAGCACATAAAGTCAGAGCATGGTCCTCTTCTCTTACCTTAGCACACTCAACACGGCTGCAAGACATGAATGCTTCCTACTGGAAAAACCCTGCCACCTTCATTGACTTCTACCTGAGAGACGTCGCATGCTTGCTGATGGCTCAAGAGGCATCGCTTCTGTGGTAGTTGCACAACAGGCCATCACAGCACACAGACAGTAGAACAGGCGAGCCCTCCACTTTGTCGTGCTTTTCTGCACTAGTTGGGTCACGGTTAAGTATGTGTAATTAAAAGGAAATTTTCTATCTAAAATTACGTTTAAATAACATACTTACCGTGACCCAAATTTAAGACCCTCCTGTCCTCCCCACTTCCTGTTCTCCCTGCTCGCTGCGCCGGTGATGGCATATTGCCGTCAAAAGAGGGCGCTAGAGGGGAGGTTACCTTCTTCTGGGAGGTTATCGGCCGTAGTTGCTTTCGTTTTCTCCGCATAGGCGGATAGTAGTTTGCACAGGACAGGAATGTCAGACCCCTGCCGGGGTCTGCACTAGTTGGGTCACGGTAAGTATGTTATTTAAACATATTTTTAGATAGAAAATTTCCTAATAATAATACTCCAGTGGTACTATGTTGGTGAATAGCAGTGGTACAGTGAGTGTTGACAGTGTATACAGTATGCATGTGTGTCAGTGGTACAGTCAGTGTTGGCCTATAGCAGTGGAACAGTCAGTGTTATACTAGTGGTACAGTGTTATACCAGTTGTACAGGGTTGGTGTATAGCAGTGGTACACTCAGTGTGGTGCTGTAATAGTCAGTTTTGGTTTATAGCAGTGGTACAGTCAGTGATGGTGTACACCAGTGGTACAGCAGTTAGGGTGGTGCTGTGTCTGCCAGGTAATGTTGCTGACCAGTCCTAACCTCGGCGAGCTCTATTCCAAGACATGTGGCCTGGCCCAGGATGACCCGGAGTCTCAGGAGTCCTTCCAGCACCCCACCCGCCTGCTGCAGTTCCTGGTTGGTACCAGGGGTAAGAATGAACCCATGGCCATTGGCGGGCCATGGTCCCCGTCGTTGGACGGCCCAGACCCTGAGGACAACCCCCAGGTGTTGATCAAGACAGCCATCCGCTGCACTAAGGCTCTGACTGGCATCGACTTGTCCAAGTGCACTCAGTGGTCAGTTCACCTTCTTGCTTTTCTTTCCTTTTTTTTTTTTTGTCACCGCTTTATGGGACTTTAGCAGCAAGAAAAAAGGGGTGATAAGGAGGATGGCAAAGGGAAACGCTGGGAGGCAGAATTGTATTGACTGACACACACACACACACACACACACACACACACACACACACACACATGCACGCACACAAAATGAAGCAAACATGAACTTGCCATCTGTCCTTCCAGGATATCTCCTATGATTATGATAGTGTGAGTTGGGTTTGATTGGTTGTATGGCTAGTACACTGACAGACAAGTAAGCAGACTGAGACTGAGTCTGCTGAATAGGATGGTTGAGATTTTGAGACCGTTGTTAAGTTTGTTCCGCATACCTTTTGAGAAAGATGTGTTATTTGTTGACCAGACCATTTTAATTTTGACAAATGAAAAACGAATGAATGTCTGTGGGTGAAAGAGTAATGGTTTTTTAATTATTTCTTGACTAAGCATTATTCATTTGAAATAATGTGTATGTATAAGAAGAGTGTAAGCGTGATGCATGTGTTTACTTGTTTGTGTGTGTCTGTTATGTGTATGACATGACTTCGTTTTATTATGCCCTTTTTTGACAGCCAGGGTGAGTACCAAAGCTTAAAATCAAGAGAAAGATATACTAACATACATGTATTTTACACTTGTGCTTGTGTGTGAAAGTATGTTTGTGTGTATGTGTGTGTATGTAATTGTACGTGTGTTGGTGGTTGCATGTGTGTGTATGTGTGCGTGGTTGTGTGTCTCTTCATGTGTGTTGGTGAATGATTGTGTGTGTGTGTGTGTATTTCACTCTATGCTGTTGTCTTCATTTTTCATGTCAATTACGGAGCAAAGAGCATTGCGTCTGACCTGCATCAAACACCAGTGTTTGACTAAGTCAGCGTCTTCTGTGAGCAGTATCTCTATGGTAGTTCTGGTGTTATTTGTCAGTGAACAACTCTTCTGTTGATGTGTGACATCATGTTTTTCTCAGTGTGATTGTATGCTGTTGGGTTGTTGTAAGATGCTCGCTGTCTAGCCTCCAGACCTGCTTTTTCTCCCAGGTATCGCTTTGCAGAAATCCGCTACCTGCGAGCTGAGTCCAGGGACAAGCCAGCGCGGGTTGAAACTGTCGTACTTTTCTTGCCAGACGTATGGCGCTGTGCTCCATCGCGCCTCGATTGGATGACTCTGCAGAAATCCTACGCGCTGAAACTGCAGAAGAAGCTGAATCCTGACGCAGTGGAATCTGAAGAACCTCAGGCACTGACTCCTTCCCAATGTCTTTTTTTTTTATATATATATATATCTGTGTTCATAATCTTCCTGTACTGCCTGCCATGCAGACTTCTTACCTGTTCTGTGTGTTTGTTCTCTTCACCATGGCGCAAATTTAATCCCACCTGCATCTTCAGCATTTATTGTAACAGAAAGTGTTGGAAGGAAATTGATGTCGGTAATGGTTGAAACAAGATGATCTGTCTATAATTCTTTTTATAGGAGGAGATACTATTTTATTATGATTTATTTTGTTTTGATAATAATTTATTTTACATTACCTGTATTGCTTGTGTCTGAATTTCTCCATCCAGCATCACATTGCTTTGGTTCTTGCCTTATCCTATTGGTGACTTTGCTTTCAGTTCATACTGCCCCATCTTCCTCTTTGCTCTTGTTTTCATTGGCTGTTTGGACCGGTTGTGTTGTGTCTGAAGCTGAAAGTTGTTAACAGCAATATACAGTTTGTGTGTATGTGTATGCATATTGTTTTTGTTACTGTGAGAGAGTATGTACTGTGCTGTGGTGTGATTTAACGATAACTGGACATTTCTTTGTATATGTGTGTATGTGAGTGTGTTTGTGAGTGTGTGTGTGTGTATAAATGATTTTGTAACTTTTTTTTTTCTACTACAGCAGATGTGGTGTTCAGTGTGATGTATATTTTGCATGAAAATGCACTCCCGTGTATGTGGTGTGTCTGAGGTCTGTTTGCAGCTTACAAAATTGTTCTCACCATCACTCATTGCTGCAGTGCCATGCGCAGATATCTAGAAACCTTCTGTCTCTGTTTAAATTTCATTTGCTGGTGAACCTGTTCATAATAGTTCATTGAAAGCTTTAGTTTGCAGTTGCTTTGTGGTGTTAACATATTCTGCTTTGATCTTGCTTTTGCTGAAACAAAATCTCCCTTTTTTATTATTTAAATCAAACATTTTCCTTTTACTCGGTTTTACATTTCTTTTTTAAAATATTTTTATAGAAATACCTTTATAGACAGATCAAGAAAAAGAATGAGGAAGAAATTGTTATTTAAAAGAAAAAAACGTAGAAGTAATTGTAAGGTGGTCTTTTATGCCATGGTGAGGCGTTTCTTTGTATTTTTGTGCAAAAGATGGATGAGAAAATGGCATGTTCCTGTGTGTTTGTGTGTTCGTCTATGAAGTCAAGGCTACGATAATGTTACGGTTGCAGTCTTCAGTTACGCCTTCAACTTCTTACACAATGGCTACAGCTGTTGGCAAGTGAATGCACCCCCCTGAAAAAAGGAATGTTCACAAGAATGTAGTGTGTTTGTGTGTGCCTGTGAGAATGGTTATGTAGCTGTACAGCTATGCTTATTTTTTGCTTTGTTTGCAGGTGGAGGGTGGTATTAAAGGATACGTGTAGCTCCAAAGTGTAGAGCAGAAGCGCAAAGAAAACACGAAGAAACCGGGGATACCAGGCGAATTAGATACTTGAGTCATCATATGAAACTGTTTGTTGTTGGTTTTATTCATTTATTATTTTTTCAATCAAATTTTGATTGGAACAAGAGGATTTGATTCCAAATGGCATTTGTAATTGTTTTTTAGACTGCTTGTTACTGGTATGGGGTTTTAACCAGGGACTGTTGTGATTTGTGGGGCAAGATAGGGACACAGCAGGGAACAGATTTGACAGAAGTGTGGTGTTACAGGAAGGTGCCGAACCCAAGAAAGAGCCGACCCATTTCTCCCAGCTGGACCCTAAGACGCTCAAGGTAAGGTTCGCACTGCAGGCAAAGGTGTGGTCCATGTTCTTTACAATTCCAGATCCTGGAGCCTTTCCACTGCAGTGTGAAATGGTGTCAGCAGTCTGGATCAGAGCTCCTGATACCAGCATTGATATATATATATCAGTTATAGTGAAAGGATTGGAGTATTTTCATGTGTTAAGCATTGATATATACGTCAGTTACAGTGAAAGGATTGGAGTGTTTTCATGTGTTTACCATTGATGTGTGTCAGTCAGAGTGAAATGACTGGAGTATTTTCATGTGTTAAGCGTTGATATACATGTCAGTTATAGTGAAAGGATTGGAGTGTTTTCATGTGTTTACCATTGATGTGTGTCAGTCAGAGTGAAATGACTGGAGTATTTTCATGTGTTAAGCGTTGATATACATGTCAGTTATAGTGAAAGGATTGGAGTGTTTTCATGTGTTTACCATTGATGTATGTCAGTCAGAGTGAAATAATTAGAGTATTTTCATGTGTTCAGCATTGATATACATCTCAGTCATAGTGAAAGGACTGGGGTGTTTTCACATGTTTAGCATTGATGTACATAAGTCACAGTTAAAGGACAGGAGTATTTTCATTTGTTTAGCATGAAAAAATGTCAGTCACAGTGAAAGGACTAGTGTGGTTTTCATGTGTTTCACATTGATAACGTCAATCATGTTGTCAGTCCAGCTATCTGCAGGTCACCTCAGGGCCGGATCTGACCTTATCGGACACATGCACACAGTGCTTCAGTATTGTTTGTGTATGTGTGTGTGTGTGTCACTGTGTGTGTGTGTGTGTGTGTGTGTGTGTGTGTGCAGCTTCAAGAGTTGCGTGACGAGTTGGACAGCCGTACGTTGAGCTCCAAGGGATTGAAGTCTCAGCTTATAGCTCGTCTCACAAAAGCCTTGCTTGTGGAGGAAGAAGCAGACTTTGCTGCTAAAGCTGTAAGTACTTGTACCAATGCATGATTTGTATTCTGGTTTATTCATGTTCTTCATGCAGAGATGATTGGATTATTTATTACAAACAGTTTTGCCTTCCAGGTATAATTCTGCATTAAGCTGAAAGAAATGAAATTTAAGACCTGGAAAAGACAGTTCATGCATTCAGACTTTTAAAGGTAATTACTTAGAATTTTGGAGATAGTAATTTGTTGCATGAAGGAGCAGAATGGCTTACGTAATTCCCACCAGTCAGCTTATAGACGTGGTCATAGTTGCGAAACAGCCCTTCTTAGAATAGTGAATGATTTGCTTTCGGGATTTGATGAGGATAAGATATCTGTTCTCGCTCTCTTAGATTTGTCAGCAGCTTTTGACACTATCGACCACTCTATCCTCTTGAACAGACTTAAAACTTCCTTTGGTATTCGTGACACTGCACTAGCATGGATCACGTCGTACCTGTCAGATCGTACACAGAAAGTGTGTGTAAATGGTACATACTCTAGAGTATCTGCCTTGAAATATGGTGTCCCACAAGGGTCCGTCCTAGGTCCTGTTCTTTTCGTGCTGTATGCGGCTCCTGTGTCAGATGTCATCAGTCATCATGCGATGTCGCATGAGAGCTTTGCTGATGACACACAACTTTATCAGTCGGCTTCCATAGCTGAATTTGATGCACTGGTGACTCAAACACAGGAGTGCATTGCTGGCCTAAAGGACTGGATGACTCTCAACAAGCTGCAATTAAATGATGATAAGACTGAATTGATGATAACCTGTCCAAAGAAGTTTCGTCAACATCCTTCCTTTCCTGACTCTGTTCTGATCAATAGCACACCTGTTTCACTTTCTCCCTCTGTTCGCAGTCTTGGTGTAATCCTGGACCAGTCTCTTTCCTTCCAACAGCACATTTCGAACATCTGTAAAGTTGCCTATTTGGAACTGCGTAGAATCAGCTCTATCCGCCACTATCTCTCAACCGATGCAACCAAGACACTTGTATGCTCTCTGGTTCTCTCAAGATTGGATTACTGCAACTCTCTTTTGGCCGGCCTTCCCAAATACCTGTTAGACAGACTCCAACGAATTCAGAATAACGCTGCCAGACTCATTTGCAGAGCTTCTAAATTTGACCATGTTTCCCCTCTCCTTCAGTCTCTCCACTGGTTGCCTGTTTCTGATCGAATAGACTATAAGCTATCTACTCTGACCTTTTCTGCAGTCAACGGATCTGGCCCCAAGTATCTTTCTGAACTCATCCATATCTATACCCCGTCTCGCCAGCTCCGTTCTTCCTCTGATACTCGACTTCTCAGGATACCTCACGTCAGAAGTAAGACCTATGGACACAGATCGTTTTCTTTTCAATCGCCAAAGACGTGGAACAAGCTCCCTGATAACCTCCGTCATTCTGATTCCCTCGCATCTTTTAAATCTCGTCTCAAAACTCACCTATTCCCTCAGCAATAAGTTCAATTGTGGCAGGTCCACAACTACATGCATGTATATGAATGTGTATTGTGTGTGCGTGTGTTTATGTAAGTTTGTGCCTGCCTATGTGTGCGTATGTGTTAGGGTAGCTGTTAGATACACATGTATGTTAAAATGTATGTATGCAGTGTGTGTGTGTGCGTGCGTGCGTGCGTGTGTGTGTGTGTGTGTGTGTGTGGTCACATTTTGGTGTGTGTATGTAACATAGATATAATGTTTTATGTTATCAAAAGCGTTTTTGTAAAGCACCTAGAGCAGATTTCTGGATAGTGTGCTATATAAGTATCCATTATTATTATTATTATTATGAATGATCATTTTTGTCTCAAATAAACAATCATCTTGTGTATAATTTGACTCAGTTGGAGACATTGTTTTCTTTCTTTCAGACAGTTCACTTTTAACATGTATTTGGTTCAGAAGTGTGTGTATATTTGTGTGATGCAACGGCTAACCATTTGTCTTAATGCATGTCATTTTCAGCAAAAGGAGAAAGAGGAAGAAGAAAAGAAAGCCAAAGAGGAGGAAGAGGAAAAGGAAAAAGAAAAGAAAGACTCGGCACAGAAGAAAGAAGTAAGTCCAGAACTGTTGTAGTCATCCTTTATAAAGGTACGATTGGTCATCTCTGTTACGGATTATGGCGCATGCCCGTCTTTACTGATCAGCATCAAAGCTGGCTTGCAAGGTCTGCTGTGCTTTGGGTGCATTTTGCAGTAATGGCTGTGTAGACCTCTTCTACTCTCTTATTCTCTGTGCTGTCTGTATTTTTGCTGGATGTTTTAATTAATGCACTGATGTAGTGTTTGTTGGAGTTTGACTGGTGTTGGCTTTCCTTCTGATCCATTATTGTTGGACACATATTCATTTCTGATGTATCCTTTATGGATACAGTTATTTTGCTGTTTAATAGAATTATGAAACAAGTTCACTTGATATCTGTTCTTTTTGATACAGTTATTTTGGTGTTTGATAGAACAGTGAGGCCAATTCACTTGATATCTGGTCTTTGTGAATATATTCATAAAAATATTTTGCTGTTTGATAGAACACTGATACTATTTCACTTGATATCTGCTCTTTGTAAGTATATCCTTACAGATATTTTATTGTTTGAAAGAGCAATATTGGTTTCAGGTTTATGCTGACTGTGGTTGACTTGGTTTTGTGCAGGAAGAGGAGCAGGAGAGGAAGAAGAAGAAGGAGAGGCAGTTGCTGGAGAAGCGCTACGCCCTACCCGAGTCCCCAGCCATCGTGGTCCACCCCAGTCCCACCGCCAAGTCTGGCAAATTTGACTGCTCCATCATGACCCTGTCAGTGCTGCTGGACTACCGCCCTGAGGACAACAAGGAGCACTCCTTTGAGGTTGGTGCTGTGGGGTGGGGTGGGGTTCTTTATTAGTATGTTTGTTATCTTTTCACAATAATGGATCAAGAAACATGTGGAACACATTATGACAGAGGCAAACACACACACAAAAAAAGGGTGAAAAAACCGGAGAACATAGCTGAATCTTTTTAGTTTATTTAGGGTGAAGTTTTACTCTTTGAATACCGTGACCATAGGGTTAAAAGAATACTGCCTCATACACAACTAGGTGACATTTCTCTGTCCCCCACCTGTGGCATTTTCTTATCCTACTCCTTGCTTGTCTCTTCTTCCCTCCTGCCAATCCTCCTTGAGTCTTGATCTTCATTTTTGATATTGTCAGCAAAATCAGTTACAGTTTAATTACACATACTTAACTGTGACCCAACTAGTGCAGACTCTGGCAGGGGTCTGACAGGTAGAATCACCTTTTTGTTGACATCCAAACCACACTTGAGGCTGGCAATACATTGTTGAGCAGAGTGTGTTTGTTATCTGCATTTCAGAAATGGTGTATTGTATGACAGTTTGTCACAACAGGTTTCTCTGTGAGAAATTTGAGTTGCTCTCTCCATGGAGAACATGTCACTACAGTGCAGGGCCACCCATAATTTTCTGTCTTTTTCCTGTCTGGAAGTGCACTTATTTTCCTATTAAAGTGGATTTTTCTTCAGAATTTTGTAAGAAACAACCCTTTTGTCACCTTGGGTTCTTTTGTGTGTGCTAAGTACATGCTGCACATGGCACCTCTGTTTATTATTTCATGCGAATGAATAGCGTCCAGACCACCACTCAAGGTTCAGTGGAAGGGGAGAAAATGCTGGCAAGTGTGGGATTTGATCCTGCACCCACAGATTCTGTCACTATCCAGGTGGATGTGTTACTGTATTACCACTGGGCCAGCACTCAACTATACAACGCATAGATGTGTTGCTTGCCAAATTGTGGTGTGAGCATTTGAAGTGATGGTGAAAGATGTTGTGCAGGTGTCCTTGTTTTCATAGCTGTTCATGGTGAAAAGCATTGTGCAGGTATCACTGTTTGCTGAGCTGTTCAATGAGATGTTGATGCGGGACTTCGGCTTCACCATTTACAAAGCTCTGGCTGCGGCACCGCCAAAGGTGGAAGATGAAAAGAAGAAGAAAGACAGCAAAGAGAAAGATGCCAAGGACAAAGACAAGAAGTCTGAGGTATGGGAGTAAAAACAAGCAAAGTTTCCGACAGTGTACTCTGTTCCAGGCCACTGATGTCTTCAATACAATGCAATACATAATACAATACAATAAAGTCTGCAGTATAATACAATACAGTCCAGTCCAATATCACTTTATTGATTCCCTTGTGATGGATTAATAAAATGATATTGTATTGTGAGATGTCAGTGGCATGGCATATATTTTGTACACCATTTAAAAAGTTACAGGGTATTGTGGCAAAGGTGTAGGACTTCAGTTATGAAAATCATTTTGTGAATGAGGGTAGCAGTATATTGTTCTAAGGTAAATAGGAGATGGTTGCAGTTGTGGCTTTTTATTTTGTGAAGATCATGTTTAGAGAAGTTCTTCATATACAGATAAGAGATTGATTATGCGTGACACTAAATGTCATGGGTGGAGATACAAACATCAGATAGATAAGAGAGATATATAGTATATATGTTTTGTATTGTTGTAGATAGGAGATTGCTTAAAGTGTAATTTGTTCTGACTGAAAGTTCAGCCTGAAAGTTATGCATGAATCACTTTGAGATCATTAACGCATACATGTAGAGTGGCACAGCATCACGTCCACTTGTCAAGTTTGCTGATAATTCTCCTCTGACAGGACTTCTAACTGATTATGACAGGAAATTGACAATTATACATTGGTGTGATGATAACTTTTAAAAGTTAATGTTAAAAACACAAAAGAACTAGTTATAGTTTCTCGTACTGTGTTATAAAGCAAGCTGCTAAGTTTGTATCACTTTCCTATTTAGATGAATCTTTTCACTTTTAAGTTGAAATTTTGCTATGTTCATGAATATGTTAGACTCGACTTTGGACTAAGAGACTGATTGGTGTGAGTGATGAGCCTTTGAATGCACATGTAATTTCCAAGCAAATTAATTGATATGTATTGTATTGTATTGTATTGTATTGTATTGATTCTGTGTTGCAGGAACCTCCAGCCAAGAAGAAGAAGAGTGATGATAACAAGAAGGTAACGCACACACACACACACATACACAGAGGCATTGTTTTCAAGTTTTTGTTTTCTAATGTGTTTACGTCATTGTGGTGGGTAAAATGACATGGATTGAAAGGTAAATTTGGTAATCGAAAAGTGATCATACTTTGAATTTGATAGTTTTTATTTGATGACCTTCATTGCTGGAAAGTTGTTGATTTTACGGTGATGAACAGTCTTTGTTACAGACAAAAAGGACAATGCATGTGTGACATCAGTTTATGGTAAGGGCCATAACTTTATTAGAGGTGATGCATTTATTACAGGTGATGCATGTGTAATTATCAAGTCTCATGTAAGGGCCTTAACTTGTTACAGGTATACATGTGAAATGTCAATCTCATAGTAAGGGCCGTAACTGTACTTGTTGCAGGATGATGAGGATGGGGATGGTGATCAGGAGATGGAGGATGAAGAGGAAGACAAAGTGAGTTGCATGAGAAAAATGATAAGAAATTTGTTCATATAACACTAAAGTTTGTGTGGAAACAAATGATGATGGTATCAGTACTTAAATAGTGCCTATTGTCGGTTGTAGACCAAGCTCTAAGTGCTTTACAAACACGGAGTCATTTGCACAGCAGGCTGCCTACCTGGGTAGAGCCGACTGACAACTGCCATTTGGGTGCTCATCATTTGTTTCCTTTGTCATTCAATCGGGTTTTAGTCACATACCCATACTCACCCATACAGACATGTAACATTTTATTTGTATGACAGTTTTGTTCATTTACCTTGCTATTTAGGCAGCCATACTCCATTTTCAGGAGTGTGCTTGCTGGGTATGTTCATTTCCATAACCCACTGAATGCTGACATGGATTACAGGATCTTTAATATGCGTACTTGATCTTCTGTGTGTGTATACACACAAAGGGGGTTCAGGCACTAACAAGTCTGCACATATGTTGATCTGGGAGATCGGAAAAATCTCCTACTTTTACCCACCAGGTGCCATTACTGAGACCCTCAGATTGAAAGTCCGACGTCTAACCACTTGGCTGTTGCACCCATCAAAATTGCTTTTACACAACATGCATAATTCTGAAACAAAGGGATGAAAGACAAAACTTACAGGTACATGTAGATTGAAGATTAGAGAAATTATGGATAGAACTAGGGATGATAGGGAATAATAATGATCATAACTGGACATTCATCAGTATTTTCCTCATTGAACAAAGTGCCAGTCGACTAACTACTTTCATGTGTGAGAGAGGGTCTAGAGGAAATCCTGCAGGAAGAGGAAAGTCTTGAGGTTAGATTTAAAGGAAGGCAGTGAGTGATATGGCTGTGACTCAACAGCATGATGAGTATTATTTATATGTTTGCAGGTGGACAGTGGGAAAGAAGATGATGAGAAAGGTAAGGCTTTTATGTTTGGAACGATTGGATTGTTACCACAGAGGGGTTTTGTTAACCTTTCAGCTATACTATGGACATATGTTCCACATTAATTTCTGGTTTAGCATAGTGTTTTCTGGATGTACTGTATGGACCCAGACAAGGAGTGTAGCTTTTTCAAGTGGAAATATTTCCCTTAATTTATGTATTCAGTAGACCCTATTGAATTTTTGTCTCGATAGAGATGTTTCTTGTAGCTCATGGTATTTTCTGACAAATTTTTTAATAGGATGATTTTGTACATTGACGCACAAGTGCTTGTGTGTGTGCATGCGTGTGTGTGTGTGTGTGTGTGTGTGACAGAATTTTAAACATGTATTATATATATATATATATATGTGTATGTCATATTTACCAGACACATGTGTTACTCATTTCTTTTAAACTCAAATGCAGTGATCACAAGATACAGATTGAACTTTGGATTTGAAATGGACTGCCACATGATTTGCGAATCTGCAGAATGTAATGTGTCAGTCATTGGATACAGAATATTTTATTATTGAACATCCAGATTATCTTGAATTCAGTAAAAAAATATTTTAAAAATCGCCAAAAATGTATGTTGCTTCAGAATCTGTTTTCAGTTTCTGCAGTTAACGAAATGTAACTGTACAACTGAAATGAAACAAGTTTATCAAAATTTGAAAGTATTGTTTAATTTTGTTTGACAGCCTTTTCTAACTGTGCTAGTTGCATATGTTCATGAGTTGGGCACATCATTTGTTAGTGGATAATGTAATCCTCCATACTGCAGTAGAAGTTAAAGGTGTGTTATAATAAACCTGAGAGTTGTGGCGGTGCAGACAAGAAGGATGGGAAGAGGGACAAAGTCAAGCTGGAAACAGTGGACCCTGCACTCCTGCTAGCCTGTGTGTACTATGACCAGAACCACTGTGGCTATGTCCTGGAGCGAGACCTGGAGGACATTATCTTTAGTCTGGGCCTGGACCTCTCCAGAGCACAGGTAGAGAGTTTGTGTGTGAGTGCATGCATGTGCATGTGTGCTTGTTACTGAGTGTCTGAGAGTGTGTGTGTGTGTGTGTGTGCATGTGCTTGTGTATGATTTATAAATCTGTATTGTGCTATTCTTGTCGGAAGCACGGTTTGTAATTCAGTATTTGGTCTTGATTTTAAGTGTTGAAGGCTTGAATGAGTAATGGTCTATTGCCTTTGAGAGAGAGAGGGTATAGTGAAGGCATATATGCCGGAAAAATACAAAATTTTATAAGCTTTTGTTAAAGAACGAAGTAAATAGAAACAGAAGCTGTGAAGCTGCAGGATGATGGGCTGTGTTTTTTGTACTGAAAAATAGTACATCCTGTAATGGGATAGGTGTGTTAAGATGAGAAAGTCATAAGGATGTGGTTGTTATTGGAAAGCATTTGGGACAGATCCATTCCATAGTAATACAGACATTACAGAAAGTTAAGGAGAACTTTATATTCTTCTTCTTCTTCGTTCATGTGCTGCAACTCCACATTCACTCGTACATACACGAGTGGGCTCTTATGTGTATGACCGTTTTTACCTCGCCATGTAGGCAGCCATACTGTGTTTTCGGGGAACAACTTCATATAAAGAAATTTACTTTCATAAAATGTAAAGAAAGAGAAAGAGAGATGATTAAAATTATGCAGGCAATGTTTGGTTTATCACTGGCCTCTCACTGAATACTTAAATGGCTGTTTCAGGTATATGTACACCATGAACAGCTTGAAAATGTGTTTGAAAATTGATGCTTCAGCCAGAATTTTAAGTTACTCAGTGGTTTATAAATGATGGCCACTGTTTTTCATTGTAAAAAAAGAAAAATGTGTAAAAGTGCAAGTGCAGGAAAACACCTCTAATTAGGAGTGGAGCTCATTGGATTGGCTGCTTACTCTGCTGTTTGCTGAAAATCCAGCATTATTTCACAATGCCCCAAGAAGAAAATTGTGCAAGTTCTCAAGTGGTCTTAACTTCTTTAGAACCCTGAAATGGTATAATTGTGATGGTTTTCGTGTTTGATGTGGGAGTTGTATTACGATGGTGGGGGGTTGTGTGTTCAGGTGCGGAAGCTGGTTCAGAAAGTGTTGATCAGGGAGAGCTTCTACTACCGCAAGCTGTGTGACCAACCGATGGTCAAGGAGGGGGAGACTGCTCCAGACAACAACCTGCTGCCTATTGACCCTGATGTCCTGGCTAAAGGTCAACACTTTGGTCTCTTCTTGTCCTCTTTCAGTTTAATATCATTCCTCCCCCCTCACCCCCCCTTACCCCCACCCCCTTCTTTCATGTTTAAGACTTTATTATGTCCTGATAAAATGAAGCAAATATCCTTGCAGGCATGTAAAAACACAAAATACAGGGAATGAAGACATGCCTGTACATCCCTCTCACCCTCTTCTCCTCCCGTACACACAAATATTCATACAGCACACTTGCTAGCATATATACGCGCATGCACTCACACACACACACACACACACACACACACACACATACACACATACTTCTAACCCTCCCTATGTACTTTTTCCCCCCACCCACACAATTTGTGCACAGAGCTATCACACCCAGTTCCCTGTTCTGCAAGCGTGCGCAAGCGCGCGCGCATGTGTGTGTATGTGTGTGTGTGTTTTATGTTTATTGTAAAGTACTTTGAGCTCCCTTTCAGGGAGGAAAGCATTCAACAAGTATCCATTTTTAATTACACATACTTAACCGTGACCCACTAGTGCAGACTCCGGCAGGGGTCTGGGTTCCTGTCCTTACTATTATTGTAAAAGATTTATGTTTGAGTAATTGAAAAAAAAAAATCCTTTCTTGATAGGTTACTGTAACTATTCAATGCTTGGGAACCTTAGCATTTTGTCCCACTGTCTTGCTTAGTTACGGTGTCTGTGGAGTATTGCTTTTGGTACAAAGCATCTAACCAGGACTGTGATGATGAAAATGGGACACAGCCATAATATACACCATTCCTGATCTATAATCTGTACAGGTACAGGATTTAACTTTTCACTTGTGCAAGCAATAGAAATAAAATGTGTGTGCTGCCTTCTGTACCAGTTCAGTCAGTTTTGACACTAACCGTTTCCTGAAAGAAGTTAGCAATTTGGTTCATTAGCAATTTGGTTCAAGCGATACATTTTTCGTACTATTTTTTGTGGTTGTAAGGATTGCTTTTAGTCTTAAGAAATCTGGGCTACTCCCCTTAGCTCCCCTTATAGAGACAAGTGTCACCACAACACAGTGACACCTGTTTTTATGTTGTGTGTTGTTTGTGTGTGTGTGTGTGTGTGTGCGTGTATCTTTTGTTTTATTTTATAATACACAATACATGAAAGTCATCTATGGTCTGCACCCATTTTATCTGTATTCAGTCCAGGTATTTAGGTACACAAGGGAAAAATGCATAAAGAAATTATTTATATAACACTCCTGGTGTAATGTGCAGCTCTGTTCACTTTGCAAGAATAACCATAGTGCAAAAAAAACTATTGAATAGAATGTCACACATGTGCATGCAACAGCCATTCATGTGTGTACTGCATTACAGCACACCTGATAATTGCAGGTGAAACAATGACTGTCCCTACATTCTAATACATATTTACTGACGACTGATAGAAGAAGTGAAGACCATGCACACAGCACTAAATAAGCAGCAGTAGACAATGACTGGAATCAGTTCTCAGTTGTGCTCAGTGGGGTGTATGCTGGCATGCACCTTCTTTTTTGTTTTTATGGGTTTTTTTGGGGTTTTTTTCCCCATTTTCTTTTTTTATTTTTTTGTTGTTGTTGTCTAATATCAGCTTAAGTGGAAAGATGTAAAATTGAGGACTACAACTTTCACACAGGCAACCTGGAGTATCGGGTACCAACCCCTAGTGGAGTGGGGGCAACAGCGTCCCCTAGGGGCGGGAAGAGCGGCAGTGGGGGAGGGAAGGAGACAGAGTTTGTGACATTCCGCGGGTCAGTGGTGGACCTGGAGAGTCTGATGGAGAAACTGGAGGGCAGCGACCAGTCCCGCGCTCTGCTGGAGGGAAAGCTGGTAGACATGACCTCTGAAATGGGTAAGTCTGCACTGGATACACCTACATTATTAATATCCAGTCATCTCTGGATTCACCTGCATTAATGATATCCCCTGCTGGAGGGAAAGATGGTGGACACGACTTCTGAACTGGGTAAGTCTGCTCTGGATATGCCAACATAACTAAAATAATGGTTGGCCAGATCTGCGTCAGTATCATTGAGAACACAATCTGTCTTTCCTCCACAAGACTGTCTGAAGTGACAAGCTGTGTGTGTGTGTAGGGATGATGCTATAGTGTTGATAGATACAGTTTAAAAAGACAAGTTTTGTATGTAGGGACGATGCTATGGTGTTGATCACGCACTGTCTGAAGTGACAAGTAGTGTGTATGTGGATTTGTCGGAATGCAGTGATGCCTCCTTGAGCTACTGATACTGATAACACGCTGTCTGAAGTGACAAGCTGTGTCTTTAGGGATGATGCTATGGGGTTGATAAGACAGAGTTTTAAGTTGTAAGCAGTATGGTGTATATAGAATGCCATAGTTTTGATAACACACTGTCTGAAGTGACAAGCTGTGCATGTAGGGATGATGCTATGGTGTTAACACACTGTCTGACGTCACTGTGTGTGTGTGTGTGTGTAGGGACAGTGAAGGCCAGTCTAAGCAGCCAGGAGGCAGCGGTGAAGAGTGTGAAGCAGGAGCTGACCAGCACCCAGGCCCGCCTGCAGGTGGAGATCACCCAGCGTACCACCATGGAGGCACAGCGCCTGCAGTGGGAAGCAGCTGTCCGCGAGGCCAAGGTTGCCCTCACCCAGGCCACTTCTGTCCTAGCTACTGTCCTCCCCGACAAGGTCAAGAAGGAGGAGGCATCCACGACCGCTGAACAAGAAAAGGCAGGGAAGAAAAATGGGGAAGACAGCGGTGAGAAGAACGTCAAAGAGGAGGCGTCAAAAAAAGAGAAGTCATAAAGATGTTTCTACACAGGCCATGATCATGTGTTTCGGTTTGTGAAGTATCGATGTGAACATATGTACAGTGATTTGTGGGAAGGTTGGGGTGGAAAGGAAAAATGAGGAAAGAGCAAAAGAGGGGCATTGATTACATTCTCATATAAAGGGAGGGGGTGATTGACAAGGTAGTATTTTCAGTTGAAATATTCCATTTCTTGTACAGATTGATAACAAGGTTATAGAGGCTAGAATTCCCCAGAGGTATGATTGTGTTCTTCTGCTTGTGTGTGTGAGCATATATTTGTGTGCAATGTTTATTTGAGCAGCAGTAAGGTGTGTCTTCTGTCAGTGATGAACTGCAGCATAATTCATTGAAATGTTGAAACAATGTGCAGCCATGCCTCCATTTTTTAATTTTTTAATGTGTTAACTTTGTTTTATCTGTTGAAAAGCTAGTCTCTAATCTCTCATTGTTTCTCATCTCTTGCCAGGAGTAAACTGATCAGACTCGTGTTTTTAATTGAAGACAATCTCTGTTGGTTTTTATCCAACATGTGACACTGATGACTTTTTACCCTTGCTTTCTCTCTGCCATTACAGTTAACTTTTTTGTTCTGATGAATAGTGACATTCTGTATTGTGCTTCCTATTCACGGACTCCTATCACCAGAGAAAAATCAAATACTGGACAGACTTTTGAGTTCAGTTAGATTTGGTTGGCTAAGAATTGTTGTAAATGAGGAAAGTAAAATGCTATTAAGAGATGAAAATGTCATTTTTGGGTGGGTGTGGGTGTGTTAACCACAGGAACAATGTCAAAGAATGTGGAAGTTTTGTAGATGCCTTTCAAATGAAAAATAGGTTATTTGGGAGTACCACTAGGATTTATTACGTTTCTGTTTGGATGGATAAATGTCTAGCTCTTTGGGGCATGTTGTGAACTTTGATGTTGATGGGGGTATAAGTACTGGGCAAGGTTGGGATATTCAGTTTAAAAAAAAAAAAAAAAAAAAAAAAAATCATGGGCCAGTTATGCAGTTGAAAACTCATTTCATCTTTCAGTGTGCTTGAGAGGTGTTGATTTAAAGATGAAAGGTAAATGTGACAGATGGAACAGATGATGTGTAAATGTGTTTTGTTCACACAGAATTCCATTCATTGTGTACATTTAGGCTTGCTGTTCCTGTGCTCAGTGAAATCATTAAAGAATATGCCCATGTGAAAAAATGTGTGTAAGGAATTGGATATTGGTTTATGTGGATGCACACTCTCTCTCTCACCCGTATACTTTTAGATCATTCATATTCTCTCTCACCCATATACTCATAGATAATTCATATCATTTAGAAATTCCTGAAATATATTTTCACACACACACACACACACACACACACTTTCCCATTTCTCCTCTAATTATATCACTGTCAGTGAAGAGGTGTTCAACCCCCCCCCCTCCCCCCTGAAAAAAAAAAAAGCAACAACAAAAAACAAGGAAAAAAAAATCACACTATTGAACACACACAATACCCAGAAGACCTCAAACATCTCTTCAACTTGATCATTTCACTCACTCTATGAAGACTGTCAGAAATGTCCAGAGGGCAGAACTGATGCTGAGGTGAAGCTACTTGATAGAGGAAAATAGTACAGAGGAGGAGATCATTATGTAATAACACAGATGGTTCTGCCACAACCTTCAGCCTGACAAAGTTGAAACTGACACATACTGTCCAGTGGCTGTCATCTTCCTGACCCTAATAACCAACATGCCATTGACTATAAACCTCCTAAAAAAAAAATTGAAAGTGGAATGGGGAGCCCAGAGTGGCATGAGGCAATATGCAATAGTTGGATGCAAAAGCCTACATGGATGTACTGTTGGACATGCAGTTGAGTAGGGAAATCCAACAGACTTTGTGGTAGTGTAATAACAAGTGGTTTACATCAGGGAAAATCTTAAAGCCTCAGAAAAGTTAAGTACCCATAAAACCAGGATCCTGAGAAGTCAATGGATACCTAAAAAGATAGTACACACCATCATTCACCTCACAGAAAGTAGGAAGTGTGAGTGGCAGTAAGTCTGATCTGAAGAGTAGAGCACAATCCAGTACTAATCGAATACTGGCATAATTTCCAAACCAACAATGTGCTGATTTCTTCAGAGTGGAGGAGGGAGAGAGTGGCAGTAAGTCTGATCTGAAAAGCGAAGCACGATCCAGTACTAATCAAATACTTGCATAATTTCCAATCAACGATGCACTGATTTCTTCAGAATGGAAGAGGGTGTGTCTGGGCCTTCCGAAATACTGTAGACTGAACAACAGCCAGATACCACATTCAGGGCCTCCAAAATCTTTTCCCACCCCTTTAGCGGCAAAGCTGTGGATGGGTGTGCATGTGCACGTGTCATGGGAGGTGGTGTGTGTGTGTGGGTTTGGGGCTGGGTGATGTAGGACCTGGGGAATTGAATGTGTGTGTGCCCTCGTGTGTGCATGTGTGTGTGTGTGTGTGTGTGTGCAGAAGGGATTCATAATTAATCACTATGTATTGTGAAAGGTATGTGCAAGTGTAATGACATGAATGCATGCATGTGCTCAGTTTCCTTTTTTGTGGAATCAGCATCATATGTGAGTGTGTGTGTGTGCATGTATGAGTGTGTCTCTGTATGTATGTGCAAGTGCAATCTCACAAAGTGACCCTTAATGTTTTGTCGTGTGTGTGTGTGAATGTGTGTGTGATGTGTAGAAATTTGTGTACTTTAATGTGCAGTGTAGGGCCAGGGTATATTCATTTGTTGGTGTAGAGTTGGTCTTTTGTGTCCATGAGACTTCAGTTTGTTACATGTGCATCCGTGTGTGTGCATGTCAGTCTGTCTGCATGTTTGTGTGTGTGTATTTGCACACTTATGTCAGTGAGGGCGCATGTGTGTGGGTACAAGAGGTTGCACTGAATGTGGCCCATTTTTTCAGTTTTCCCCCTCCTTCAATCATTTGCTTTCTAAGTATCTTTCCCTTCATCATATTTTATTTACTTTTTGTTTATTTTCCCTCATTACTTTATTTCATTTTTATGTTTGTGTTTTACACAAACCTAGAGTTGGCTGTCAGGCCTAGTCAGTGCGTTTGGTTATGCAAAGGTCAGACATCTGCCTTTTTATTTCCAGCAGATGTGGTGTAGCGTATATGGATCTGTCCATATGCTCGGACACCTTGATAATGAAACTGCACACAAAGACTCTTTCACACATTACACCCACTTTTTTTTGGGTTTTTTGGTCTTTTGCATCAAAACTTACCTTGAAACATCATCACTGTCAACATCAGCTAACAAATAATGACATCTTTCAGGGTAAAGATGCAGAGAGAGGTATACTATAGCCCTTTGTCTTGATCAGACCTAAACGCCAAAGTATGTGAGGAACTGAATGATTCAGCATTTGAAGAAAGCCCATGGTGTACTTTAAAGGAGCGAATGAGGAATCTGAATTCATTGGTTGTATTTAAGTCCAAACACAACAAGAAAAAACACAGAAAATCTCTTGGAACTCTTGAGATCAAAAGAATTAAGTATGTTCAGTTACATGACTTACCTCTGAATCTTAGGGGTAGTACCAGGTACAGGGGGCTATCAACCTGGGGGAGTGATGGCCTTGAGGTAACGCGTCTGCCTTGCAAGCAAGAGAATTTGAGCGCATTGGTTTGAATCCCGGCACAGTCACCAGTATTTTTTCCTCCTCCACTGGACCTGAGTGGTGGACTGGATGCTAGTCATTCGGGTGAGACGATAAACTGAGGTCCCGTGTGCAGCATGCTCTTGGCGCACCTAAAAGAACCCAAGGCAACAAAAAGGTTGTCCCTGGCAAAATTCTGAAGAGAAAAATCCACTTTGAAAGGAAAAGAAATAAATACAGAAAAACTGCAGGCATGAAAAATAACAACAACAAAAAAGAAAAAGAGGGCGGCGCTCTCAGTGTAGCGACACGCTCTCCCTGAGGAGAGCAGCCTGAATTTCACATGAAGAAATCTGTTGTGACAAAAGTGAGTAATACAATTCGGCTGTGGAAGTAACGACAGAGGAGTATTGACATGTTTCCCCATTTTGAGACTTGAGGATCATGTCAACAAGAGTGTGGCAATACTCCCCCACGTTGTTACTCCTCCTGCATGATACTCCACCGATTCAATAGTCCCCCTTACCCAATAACCCCCAGCCCCCTCAGATAGATGCAGAGATAGTCATCTACAGCTGTTGAGTGGCTTTTTCTTGACAAAACTGACCAGTTGTGCGTACCTGAACTTTATTACTGATCATGCACGTACTGTAGCTTGTAAAACTTGGTTGGTGGACACGTTCTTTTCTGACCAACTGGCTGCCATGAGAATGGTGGGGTAATTGGTCGTTTCGCTCTATTATTAGTTCACCCCCAACCAGTTCGCCCCCTTGCTAGTTCGCCCCTAGTCAGTTCGCTCCCTTTGCCGTCGTTTCGCCCCTAGCTGTAAGTTCCGAGTTAGCTAGAAAGGGAAAAGGCATCATCATCAGTCGTTTGTGGGCCTC
Source organism: Babylonia areolata (assembly GCF_041734735.1). Classification (NCBI taxonomy): domain Eukaryota; kingdom Metazoa; phylum Mollusca; class Gastropoda; order Neogastropoda; family Buccinidae; genus Babylonia; species Babylonia areolata. The sequence goes on along the minus strand of NC_134876.1, from coordinate 68,854,756 downwards.
TGTCAGCTTGATAGCGTGAGTGAAATGTTTTATACTTTAAAGTAAACATTTCTAGCACTGATAAATCAGTGGAATCCAAAATGTTGATGCTATTCATATTTCCTTATTCGCACTATTCTCTCAATATTCCTATTATCAGAACCTCCAAGATTCCATGTTGTGGGTTTCTGCTATTATCTTTCTTACTCGTTCGTTGTACGGTTATTAACTTATCTTTTCCAAAACTGTTTCTGTTTCATTGACCCTTGGCTATGTCGGCCTATTTGTTTTAGTGGAGGCTTGTCTCCCCTTTTAGGGATACACTTTGCAGGCAGCAGGTGGCTGAGATGCAATTTTTACTGATCCAATTCAATTTTCGAGCCATTCACTGTTTTGACTATACTTATTACTACCACTAGCCTTCTCGCGAATTCAACGAACTGAAAATAAAACACAATGAAACGTTTATATTTTATGAACTGGTTGACTCGGGGCGAAACGACTCGGACCGCGCCGGAATAGAGCGAAATGACCTGCAGTATTATGGGGGCGAACTGGCCGGCTCGGGGGCGAACTGGTTGGGGGCGAACTGACAATGGGGCGAAACGACCGATAACCACATGACCTAACTTGGCAAAAGCCAAACACGCACACATACACACACACATACACAAGACTGATGCACACCCGCGGCAATGCGTATGCACATTCTCTTATGCGTGCACTCACCGGCACACGCGCGTGCGGTACGCATACACATACACACACTGATAAGCGCTCTCACATGCGAACGCACACACACACACACACACACACACACACACGGCTGAATATTTTTCAAGAACTGAGGGGGGAGTATCAGGCCAGTGGAAAGTCGGGTTGGGAGAATAACGGGCCGTGGGAGCATTGATGCAGCGGAGTATCGAGCTGCGCATATCCGTGTGTGGTACGTTTTTAGCATGTGTGTGAGCACGCACGTGTTTGAGCATGTGTCAGTGTGTGTGCAGTGCGCGCGCGTGCACGTGGGTGTCTGTTTTTGTCAGTGTGTACGCACAGGAAAAGTTGCATCTCTTTTAGGGGTGTGTGAAAACACACGATGTCACATTGAAAATTGACGCCACGCACAGAATGGACTGATTCAGAATATTTCTTAAACAGAAAATGTCATGTTTACTTCCTGTAGACGAATGGAAAATGGAAAAAGCTGACTTTCCTGCCTGATGGGATGTTGCGGTATGCTACCCGTCTTCCGCATTTGCGTGCGCTCTCTCTCTCGCACACCCACCCACACAGACAACTTCACACACACACTGACACACACACACACACACACACACACAACACACACACACACACACACACACACACACACACACACACACACACACACACACACACATACAACACAGACAACACACACACAGAGACAACACAGACAACACACCCACCCACACACAGACAACACACACACACACACACACAACATACACACACACACACAGACAACACACACACACACACATACAGACAACACACACACACGATAGGTCACTTGAAACACAACTTGACCCATTTTGTGCGTGCACACTGCAGCAAGTAAGGCAGACACGCTCGCAGTCTGTATCTGGGTCGAATGTGTGGTGCCGGGGGGCTGAGTGTGTGTAGAGGAGAGGGTGGGGAAGGGGTATGAAAGAGTCTCGCCTTGCTCGTAATCTCAGAATTCAACCACTGGTGCAACGAACAAGAATTATCAACCATCCCTGACGTTCATTGTAGAGGTAAGGCGTTCGAGATTATTTATCACTCAGTGTGTGTGTGTGTGTGTGTGTGTGTGTGTGTGTGCGCGCGCGCGCGCGCGTGTGTGTGTGTGTGTGCGTGTGTGTGCGTGTCTGTGGTGTGTGTGTGTGTGTGTGTGTGTGTGTGTGTCTGTCTCAGTCTGTCTTTGTGTGTCTATGTATTAGAGAGAGAGTATCCGTGACTGATTTTTATTTGAGTTGATTTTTGGTGTACCCCATCAGAGAAAAAGAGAATGCGATTGTCTGCACACACACACACACACACACACACACACACACACACACACGGCACACACACACACACACACACACACACACACACACACACCCTGGCACACACACACACACACACACACACACACACACACCATATGCACGCACGCGCACTAGGCACACAAACACTCACATACGATTATGTGTGTTTTTCAGTGTGCACGCGTGCGTGTGTGTGTTCGTGCATATGCGCGCCGCGCGCGCCCGCCGGCGTGTGTGTCAAATGAAGTGTGTGTGCGCGCGCGTGTGTTTGACCATGAACTAGTACTGCAGTCATATATTTGTCCCACTCATATTTGAACACTGGCTAATGGGCGAGTTTTTCAGTAATTATTAATTTCACCGAGTTTCTGTCTTCCATTGCCGCGTAGGCGTGGCATAAAGATCGCCGACAAAACGAAGGCGCAAAACTGACGCGCTGGAGCAAACTGACCCACCTCCACTCAGTGCAACGGGCCCCAATGACCTATTTTTTCTACTTTGCACGTAGCTGTGCCGCTTTGCAAACATGGCTGGCAGCACAGAACCTGCGATGGACCCAGCGGCTGTGCAATCATTATGTAAACACCAGATACTGATGTGGGTCTTGCACGCAGTCTTTAGTTCGGGTAGTGCTTTTATGCACTTCGTCAAGTGTCTGAATCTCGAGCCTCTCAACCACCACCCCCCACTGACCTCCATTCTTCTCAGGACTGACTATGCTGGTGTTGAGAATATCACCCACCTCAGTCTTACTTTTTGTTGTCGCGACAGGTACCACGCAGAAGAAGATTTCATAATGTTATCATTTCCCGGCTGTATGTAACAGTGTGGCAGACGATCTTGTGCATTTAGTTTCAGTACTTGAAAGCTGCCATACGTAAGAGTTCAGTGCATATACCGACAATGCATATACAGTATGCACACAGACACTGACACACAGACATACACACACGGCACACGGCACTGACAAGTACACGCGCGCGCGCGCGCACTGACACACACTCACACTCACACACACACACACACACACACACACACACACACACATACACACAATGGTACACACTGACATACACACTGGCCTGTCACCGGCACACCGGCACAGAGGACAAGCACTCCACTTTGTGAACTCTACAATATTAGCTTTATGTGCTTTTATGCCTTAAGATATTACCTTCAGTGACACAAAAATTGCCTCGACATCTGTTTGATATCAGTCACAGATGCCAACATTTTCATAAACCATTCGTGTCACACATCTCTCACTGCCACTTTTCTGCACCTCCCCCTCCTTCCCAATCCCCCACCCCAAACACGTATACACACACACACACACACACACACACACACACACACACACACACACACACACACTCTCTCTCTCTCTCTCTCTCTCTCTCTCTCTTGTACAATCGTTTGTTAGTGTCAATGCCACTTGTGCAGGATATACAGATTCACACAACGATGGATATTTCTGGCCGGGGCGTGTTTCTCACTGGGGGAGCACAAGGAATCGGACGTTGTATCACTGCTGCCTTGCTTGAAAAAGGAGCGAGGGTATGTTTGTAGAAGAAAGCTGGCGGCGATGAATAAGCCTGTGTGTGTGTGTGTGTGTGTGTGTGTGTGTGTGTGTGTGTGTGTGTTATGACGCACAAAAACAAAACAAAGCAAACAAATGAGCCCGGAAACATGCACAGGAAGCCCACCCCCCACCCCCGCCCCCCAGCTCCCCTCCCCCCCCCCGCCCGACTCCCCCCCTTTCTCTCTCTCAATTGTTTGTGTGTGGATGGATCAGTGTATATGTATGTCAGTAGCCTACTGTAAGCGTCAGTGTGTGTGTGTGTGTGTGTGTGTGTGTGTGTGTGTGTGTGTGTGTGTGTGCACGACATTTAGTTGATCCAAGAGCTTTCATCATATTCTGAACATTCAGCACAAATTGTTAGTGGTCCTAAACCATCGTATTATGCGAACAGACGTGAAGATGCCTGCTGTTTGTATTCAGTATAGACATGCGTTCAGGACACTGAATCTTGAAACACCTAGATGACTGACGTAATATGTGTTAATCTGTTCTGTGAATAATGATGCCAACGTTCAAATGACTGACTTCACGTGTCAGCTGAGTGTTACTGTGACAGGTTCTGTTCTGTGATATGAATGCTGAGGTGGGCAAAGCGACAGAAGAGGAGCTACAGAAACAATATGGAGCTGACAACGTGGCCTTTGTGCAGTGTGATGTCACTGACGCCGATCAGCTGAAAGGTACATACAGTATTTCACAAGCACCAAACTGTACCCACAATAAGAAATGAATTTTTAAAAATACGACAGTGAATAATTTAGCCATATGCAACTAAAATACTAGCAAAACAGATAAGTAGAAATGTACATGGCAAACACATTGATATAAAGTAGTACGTTAGAGATATAGAATGTCTTTATATCACTTCGGTTATTGGTTGATTAAGGCTAATTCGATCACTCTTTTTTTTTTTTTAGTGAATGTTTGATTGATGGTTGATTTATTTTTCGTTATTGTGTGCTTGATTCCACAGCGGCGTTTGAAGCAGCTGTGAGCAAGTTTGGTGCTGTGGAGATCTGCGCCAATAACGCCGGGGTCATGGACGAGAGAATTTGGGAGAAAATGCTCGCCATTAATACGGTACAGCGAGTGATCCACCATCTGTGTACCCTCTGATTTACTGTTAGTCTGTCACTGCAAATCTATTACTCACACGTCTCTTCAGTTACACGTTCTCATGGCAGTTAATAAAACATAAATGAATGAAATAAAGAAAAACGTAACACACACACACACACACACACACACACACACACACACACACACACACACACAATATGGCAATGATGTTTTAGGGGACTGGCCGGGAGACGGACATGGGGAGTTCAGTAGATGTCCAGTCTTACAGGAGAGACAAACAGGTGGACAGACAGACAACAGAAGACACACCTAAAGGCATATGAAGAAGCATGAAATGAAAACAAAGTTATGCATACAAAATAGTTCAGCTTGCGTAAAATACATACTCAAAAGAACAGAGCAGAGAGAAAAAGAGAACTTGGCAATCCAAGGGAAATATTCAAGTCCTTTCTCTTTTGAACTGTTCAGTGGAGAGTATTTCACTCTGGAAAAAAGAAAAAAAGAAAAAAAAATGCTATGTCGTTTTCACGACAGCGGAATAACAGTAATAACGACTAAACGACAACAGTTATCATCATTGCCATCACCGTCATCGATTACTCATAGTCAAATATAGAAGAAGATGAATGAAAAACAAAAATCTCACACTTTTCTCTCGCAATTTTTCAAGCAAAGCTGAGAGAAGAGGTTAATGAATACAGAGTAAGTCTTGAAACTGAGCGGTTGTATGGTAGGGGAAGCAGATGCCTGATCTACGCGAACATCGAACACACACAAAAAAATCCTTTCTGTCATAGGAGGAATAAAACCTTAAAACCTTAAAAAGAAGGGAAAAAACACCACTTTAACTCACTCAGTACGGCCAGTCCTCTCTACTCCTCTACACAGAGCCCTCGGATGTCCAGTGGGTGTCTGAATGACCCAACCTTTAGTTTCCGTCGTCAGAATTGTGGTATTCTTTGTCAACATTCACGTCTTCAGTATAAGAGCCTTCCGCTCGCAATATTTTGATGATGGTAATTGGGGTGAAACGCTGTTAACGTCGTCTCTTTCGCCGTTCGTATGGAAAGAGTTAAAAGACAATTTGATTATTCACTTCTCCAGTGCCAAATTAGTCGATATTGTTGCTGATATATATATATATATATATATATAGTGTGTGTGTGTGTGTGTGTGTGTTTCAGACGGCTCAGATACGAGGCAGCCAGCTGGCCTTTGAACACATGAGGCGGGATAAGGGTGGGAGAGGGGGAGTCATCATCAACACAGCGTCTGCTGTTGGTAAAATGGCCCATTTGACGAAAAAACAGGCCTTCGGTACAAATAAAAGCGGTTGCCAAGAAAAGTCTTATGCACCATGAATACACATCATGCCCTCTTTCAGAGGTAGATACACAAAACAAGATCGTTCAAGCTTGATGCACAAGAACCAGAGTATGATAGATTTAGATTCTACGTTGACTACATCACTGAAATATGTACTTCAGTGTAAACGTTTGGTTTGCAAACAAGCATTATTTTGTGTTCATGATGATACCAAAAACCAGCGGTTATCTTAGCATCAATGCGTTCACCTTACTATCTACTGACTTACTTCTGAAATACTGTTGTTGCTGTTCTCCTGTGCTGTTACTGTATGATTTGCCGTTTAAATCTAAGCTCGGTTTTATAATGCCCTATAAAATGAAGATGAAAGTTATGGCGAGTTTCAGTTTCTCAAGCAAGCATCACTATGTTCGCAGATATCCATATACACTACACCACATCTAGGCAGATGCCTGGTAAGCAACATATCCAAACGCGCATAGTCAGGCCTTGAGTGCATTTGTATATGTTCGTGTACTAATGAGAATGTGTTTTTTTGTTGTTGTTTTTTTCTACAGAATTCTGCCAGAGGACAACACTTATCTTGCCTCGGGTTCTTTCCGTACGCCAAGTGCATGCTGCACACGGGACCTTGGTTTATCGTCCCAACCGATGCTCAGTTTGATTTTCTAGTCAAAATTAGGAGAAAGGGCGAAACCGGGATTCGAACCCACACACCCACAGACACTGCATCAGCAGAAAAAAAGGTGTCTTAACGATTCTGACACCTTCATCCATGATGGTAATGATGATTATGTTGTCTCATCTCTTGTGCAGGGTTAAACCGACACCACTGGTTTCCTGTCTACGTGGCTTCCAAACATGCCATGGTTGGTTACACCACAAGCTGTGCCGTGAGTGTTCTTCAATGGTTCTGAACTTCTTGTCTTTGCCAGCCCCAAAAAACGAAACATGTCTGTATAGTCTGTGAAGTAAAAGCAACAACATAATAAATTATTATAACTTCACTCGTAAACACGAGTAGCCATGAAGTTGGAGATAGTTAATGCTGTTTTGACTGCATGCACTTGTATGAATGTGTGGTTGTGTTTTGGGATGTGTGTATGTCGTGTCCATGCTTGTCAGTGCGCGCGCATGTTAATGTATCTGTCCCTGCGTGCCTGTGCATGCATGCGTGTCCTCGAACGCGAACGGCGTGTGTGTGTGTGTGTGTGTGAGGAAGTTGAGGCCACATCATGCATAAAATGTATTCACAGTTAAAAATAAAGAAGCTGTAGTGTGCATGGTTTTCATCATGATGATTGATATAGGGTATTGAAACAATATCAGCAGCAAAACCCATCACCCATTTGAAGAAGATGTTTTCAGGCGGACCCTGACATGCCAGCTTTGGGCGTCCGCTGGTGCTGTCTGTGTCCCCAGGCCATCAACACTTCCATGATGGACTTCAAGGAAGGCGCGGTGAAAGACGCCAAGAAGAATCGAGAGATCGTCAAATTGTACATGCTGGGGTGAGTACGTGTAGTGATGGCCTAGAGTTAACGCGTCCGCATAGGAAGCGAGAGTATTTGAGCGCACTGGTATTTTCTCCCCTTCCACTAGTGGTGGTCTGGACGCGTGTGATTCGGATGAGACGATAAACCTAGATCCCGTGTGCAGCATGCATTTAGCGCACTTAAAAGAACCCACGGCAACAAAAGGGTTGTCCTTGGCAAAATTCTGTAGAAAATTCCACTTCGATAGGAAAACAAATAAAATTGTATGGAGAAAAAAAACACAATGGGTGGCGCTGTCAGTGTAGCGACGGGCTCTCCTCACATGTTGATTGTCAGTCAATGTTGGAGTGAGTATTATGGCTATATGCATCGGGAGGCAGGTGTGTCTCAACAGGCTGATGGATGATGGGGTCAATATGCTTTAAAAAAAAAAAAAAAAAAAAAAAAAGAGTCTTGGGGTACATACACACTAAGTCCAGCCAGCTGACAGCCCCTGGCCGAAAATTGTGCATACATCACTGCGCTTTCTCGCATGGATGCCGGCTATAGCTGTTCACGCTGGTCACCAGTCAGCATTTTGCTTTCCGGCACTTGGCGCATGCATGCCAAAGAGATGGCTGGCCGATCCAAGGAACGGAACTCTTCAATGATACCGGCAGCGTGAATCCCCATGGTTCATGATGGATGAAGAAAAACGTGTATTTGTTGTGCAGAAGCGATCGGCTATTTCAGACCAATAAGATAAAAGTTCGTTTACTGCACTGTCACATCTACTGTGCATTGCTGTAGAGAGCACATTTTGAAAAGTATCATGTTATATTCATATGTATTCCAAGCATTTCTAGAGCATTGCTCATCACCTGGGGCATTAAATGATTGTATATTCGATGTGTGCTACGATTCCGATAAGACATTATTAACGAAAATTCCGCTTCAGTGCTTTGTGTTTTAAAATCCACCACAATAATATTCGTTTCTTCCGTCTGGAGAGCGTCGTATTGTTTCAAGCTGGCAGTGGCTGGCTGTGTCTGAGTGGAGTGAGTTGCTGTGTCAGGCTGACCTCAACTGACTGGTAGGAAATGGCTGGGCTTACTGTGAACACAATTATAGACAGGAGAATGATCAGTATCTTGTGTAGCATTGGGTGATTAAGTTCAGTATGAGCTTAGTAGTGGAGGGAGAAATTTCATTATGACGATGTGAGAATTATTTGAGAAACGAAAGGAACATAGACTGGCATCTTGAATGTTACTGGATGACCACTTGGCAACGATTTTTGAGATTGTGGAAGAATCTTCATGTTGAGTGTTGGTCGGTGATCGAGCGAGTATCGTCTGGGTAGGTGGGCGGAATGTGTGCGTGCGTGCATATATATATATATATATATATATAATATTATATATATATATATATATATATATATATATATATATATATATATATATATATATATATATATATATATATATGTGTGTGTGTGTGTGTGTGTGTGTGTGAGAGGTCTGACCCCCTACACCCCCACGCCCCTTCCTCCCTGTCTGTTCAAACCACTGATACCTGACACTGTTCAGACCCGAGGTGGTGGCCAAAGCCTTCCTCCAGCTGCTTCAGGACGCGGACAACAACGGCAAGATCATGGTGGTGGGGAAGGAGGCGGTGTACCGCAAGAGGATGCTGGTGGATGAGGATGAGGTCTCCAATCCAGTGGTGGAGGTCACGTCCATGCCTCAACCCCCAAAGCCTGGTCACAGCCAGTAGACAGACACGGGCTGAGCCACTGGAACAGTCTGAACTGGCTGATGCTGCACTGCACAAACATTTCTTTTATGCTTTTTCTTCAGAATGTTATTTGTTTCTTTTTATAATTTTCACCTTTATATATTTTGTATTGTTATATCTTTATCTTTTTTTTTATTATTGATATAAGCCCGAACGTATAATTTTTACTGTGTCTGTTTTAGATGTAATTTTATGCTTGCCTTTTATTTCCAAGGTTGATTTTAATAAACTTTTTTTTTCCACTTTGTTAACTACCTTGTTTATGCTATTTTACATTTTTCATTTCTTTTTTCAGATTTTGCCCTTGGCTGTATTTTTACCAAGTTTTTGCCACTTCATTTTTTTTTTATTGAATACACCGACTGACAAATGATGATTTAATATTGTTCACGAAGGACTTTCAGTTTCTGTTCATCTTTGTTGTCTTTGATTATAGATACGAACAGAACACATGCATCTACGTATAGCCAGGAAGAGGAAGCGTCGAGTTTACCAGAACAATCACTGGAGTGCATAGCTTTGTTTCAGTTTGTCTCAGTCTTGAGTTCCCGTTCTCTATCTTCCAGATCATAAACTTTTCATTGTTTGGTTTGGGTCGCCCAACAAAGACGAGAGATGTCGGTGATTGCTAGAGTAAGTATGGGAACGTATTTTATGTAGAAAATGTAGTTCTATTGTGAACTTTATTTTGCTCTTTTTGAACTGGTTGATTCCTTGAGTGACCTTTTGGAATATGTTTTATGAAGTCTCCAGAAATGTTTTGTTCTTCTTCTTCTCTTTTTTTCTTTTTTTTTTCTTAGACCAGTACTGATTTTCCTTTAATCTATAAAATATTTGTATGTGGAAAATTATAAATTGTGAGGTGAGACAATAATTGGAACTGGTCTTTAGTTTTTGTGTGTGTGAGAGTGGTTGAGTGAGTGAATGTGTGTGTGTGTGTGTGTGTGTGTGTGTGTGTGTGTGTGTGTGTGTGCGCGCGCGCGCTCTCTCTCTCTCTCTACATTCATGCTTCACAACAGATTGATTCTTTTTCGTCGAATATGTCGATGTATTTAAGGAACACACGTAATGTACGCCTGACTACTCCAGTACCATTGCGTCAAAGAACTGGGCTGAGTACGGAAGCACACATAATTTACATTCAGTTTGATACAGATGTATTGCATTGTATTGTAGATAACGTTCGCGCTATTTTAAGCATGACACAAAGACAAATGTCTGAGAAGCTGTACAAATGTCCAAAAAGAACACCCCAAGAGCTGTTGTATATTTTCAGCAGTTATTTATGTTTTGATTCTTAAATATTACCTTTCCAATCGCACCCAAAGGGTGGTCATCTCCAATTCTCATTCCAAGTCCAGCCCTCTTCTTGTTCGATATCGTGTTACCCAGGGTTAGGTCCTTGGGCCTTCCAGTATCAAGCACCTTTTGCCTGGAAGTCTCTTCCCTTGGAACCTCGTCACTCACCAACTCTGTCCTCTTCCGAAACAAATAAAAAACAACAACAACTAACCTGCTAAAAATGGCCTTTGGATGAGACGAAGCACAGTCGTCTGTTTGTTAATGCCTTTAAAATTCGTTTTGAATTCAGAAAGTTTTCACTGGAGTACAGTTTCTTCCTGCCGGGGTACATAAATAAAAGCTTCACGGCTGATTAAATAACATCCAGTGAGGAACAGGCATGCACAACCAGGTAGGTCAAGACACATATGCTGCATGCAAAGAATTGTTTTGTCCGAAAGGTAACTGCCCACACAACCACACGTGCACAATGCAAGACTCAGCACCACCCCAAACACGCCCATGCACCCACCTACCCACATGTAGGCACGCACGCACGCACACACACAATTACACACATACACACACACACTCTCTCTCTCTCTCTGTGAATGTATTGGGAGAAAGCAGGGGTAATGGACAGTGGTGGTAGATAGGGGGGTTGAGGATCAGGGGGGAGGGGAAAGCGAAATTGGGTAGTTTGGGTTTTTTCTATTCATTACTTGGAAAAGGGGGTTGGTGTGTGGGGAGAGGGGATCTGGCAAGAAAAGAAGTGAAGGCGCTGGGGGGCACAGGACAACACATGCCGAGAAGAAACACTATCATGCAATGCACACACAAGTCCTCGCACGAAACACAACTCGGATTGCCCATATTTAATTCGTCATTTAATAGCTGCTACAGTGTTTAAGTTGGTGTCAAAGCTTGTGTGCCGATCCATATTGCACTGCAATTTTATTGCGGGACACACACACACACACACACACGCGCGCGCGCGCGCGCGCGCGCACGCACACACACAAAGGTATTGTCAAATCGTGTAGTTATAGTACAGTATGCTGATGACATTTGTATGTGGATGGGTGTCACTCTAAAAAAGTCAACCCCTCAAAGAGCACAGAACTACATACGGCGTTTGTATAAATCTGATCTTGACAACCTTGGTAACTATATGTTTGAAAATGGTCTAGCCTTGTCGACAAAAAACAACAACAAAAAAACAAAAAACAAAACAAAACATGTATGATGTTGTTTAATTCAGGTGGTAACCCATCTAGCATGCCAATTTTTAAATTACTTGGTGACGTCATTGATTATAAACAGGTGGTGAAGTTTTTAGGTGTTTATCTTACTTCAAAACTGACATGGAACATTCACTTTGATTACATCTTAACAAAGGCAAGGAAAGGTATCAATCTAATGAAAATGACACAGACACATGTCACCCGAAGCCGTGACATCAGACCAGATTCCAAACCAGCAAGTAGTAAATTGCAATTGTCAATGCGATTGAGGATCAAGAAACAGGTAAGGTGAGTGCTACAAAAGTCAGGTACTGTCGATTCGTACGGATTGGTCTTAGCTGGAATTTTGCAGTCATTACCGACATAGTCATACATGGATAGAGATGAATCAAAATATGCACCAAGACAGACTTTTGAAAATTGACATCAGCGTTGTGGACAGTCAAGGTATGGTCTGGAATATGACAGAAAACGCGGACTTACAGCCTATGAGTATGGCATGAAGTGTTTTTTTTTTGTTTGTTTTTTTTTTTGTTTTTTTGGTGGTTGTTTTTTGGGGGGTGAGGGGGGTCTATTTTGTGCAAAGGATAGGATAGCAAAGCAGGCTTGGGGAAGAAGCTTTGGGTGTCAACTATGAACTTGTCAAAAAAAACCCATCAATGTCGGCTGATGAAGTAGGCCAGTAGAAAAGTGTACAGACGAAACAGTATCGGATCAAGGATTGAAGCTTGGGGAACACCATATTGGACAGGAAGAGGTATGGACTTGTGATGAGATGAATCCCTTTGGGTACTATTAGAAACGGAGAATTTCATGTTCCATGCAGAACTGCAGAAAAAAATACAACAGTTCGTATGTTGTTCTGTTTGAATACTTGAACTACTTGTCAGACACATGTCTTTTTGACTGAATGGAAATTATGTGTGTCTCCAAACTGAAGGTCTTTGACCCCATATCACTGGAGAAGACAGATGTGCGTCAGGTGTATCCCTTTTTCAAATTAACATATTCCACTACACACACATACATACAAATGCACGCAGACAAAACACTCAAGCAAAAACATACCAGCAAACACGCACACACAGACACAGACACACACGCACACGCACACACACGCGCGCGCGCGCGCACGCACGCGCATGCACACACACACACACACACACACACACACACACACACAGAGGCACATGCACAAAAGAGACCAGTTCCAGTTATTGTGAAACTTTTAATTCACCACATAAATACATTCTGCTGATTAAACGAAAATTAGAACTCGGAGCAAAACACTGTTCAGAAGTGAACTATATCTATATATCTCATAAGATATGTCCCAAGAGTTCACCCCTCCCCCCAGTCAGTGAACCCAAACCAGCAGCGAAATGGAAAGGAAATGAGAAAGGGAATGGCCTGATCTGGAAGACAGGAAGCTGGGGTTCAAGACAGAGACAAACCGAAAGAAACAAGACTCTGATTACTGCTCTGGTAAACTGCACGCTTCCTCTTCAAACTATTTTTCAAACGAAGAAAACAAACATACTTTTTCCGCGAACATTATTGAGTTGTTATTTGATCGTTGACATATTTAGAAAATATGAAATAACAATAACTTGCAAAAAATACGGCCTATCACACATTTTACAAGAAACGAAAAGGGAGTAATATAACATTAACCAAGTAGCTAACAAAGTTAAATAAAATTTGAGAAAATGAAACATTGAAAGAGGAAACAAAATATAAAAGATGGATTTGTCAAACGGTATATATGATAAACCAATAGAATTATGCTTTTAGGTTTACATCAAGGAATAAAAAATATAAGAAAATATAGCAGCACAAAAGCATGAGGTTGAAAGAAAAAGAAACCAACACACTTCTGAAACAAGTCAAATAAACAGACAAGCATGCGTGCAGTGCAGCATCAGCCAGTTCAGACGGTTCCAGTGGCTCAGCCCGTGTCTGTCTACTGGCTGTGACCAGGCTTTGGGGGTTGAGGCATGGACGTGACCTCCACCACTGGATTGGAGAACTCATCCTCATCCACCAGCATCCTCTTGCGGTACACCGCCTCCTTCCCCACCACCATGATCTTGCCGTTGTTGTCCGCGTCCTGAAGCAGCTGGAGGAAGGCTTTGGCCACCACCTCGGGTCTGATCAGTGTCAGGTATCAGTGGTTTGAACAGACAGGGAGGAAGGGGCGTGGGGGTGTAGGGGGTCAGACCTCACACACACACACACACACACACACACACACACACACACACGCAAGCACGCACACAGAAGTTACCTACTATATTCACTCGATCATCAACTAAAACAACATGCAGATCCTCCCCTTCCTGTCCATGATCAATCTCAATTAATTCCACTCTACCACTTAAGATGAAGTTTATACTCCATCCCTATTCCACATCTCTAAGACCACTTGGTCATCCACTAAAACTCAACATGCTGGTTCCTCTTTCCCTTCAATTCTAAGATGATTCTTACATCGTCAGTTCACAATACTCAAGATAGTGACATTCTCCCTCCTTCACAAAAATCATACGGACTCGATCATATCCACTGCCATTCAAGATCCTGATCCTTCTCCTACATTCCAGATACTTGAACTTCTGCCTTTATGTCACTGATAACATTTAGCCCGTCATCCACTCTAACACTCAAAACGCCGATCCTTTTCCCTCCATCAAACCAATGGTCGCATTTACTCCATCATCCACGAACACTCCACCTGCCAATGCTACTCCCTCTCCATGCCTGCAAATGATACACATCCCATAGTCAATTAACACCAAGAATGCACGTGCATGTCATTCTACATCAAAAGTCGTGCCGGAGACCGCAGTCTTACTCACTCCAGCGAAATCAAATTTACGACATCTCGAACCTCCTGGAAGTTTTTCACTGAGCCTTCCTTTACGTCCATCATGGGAGTGTTGATGACCTTGGGACACAGACAGCACCAGCGGACGCCCAGAGCTGGCATGTCAGGGTCCGCCTGAAAACACCCTCATGAACTGGGTGATGGGTTCTGTTGTTGTTGTTTTCAATATCATATATTGATTATTCCGTTTAAATGTAAATGCAGTCAAGCGGCACATACAGACACACAAATACAGATGCGCCCACACAGGCACGTACATACACAAACAAACACAGTAGTATGTATACACGCACATTATCCACGCACACACACAAACACACGCGCGCGCGCGTGCACGCACACACAGGCACGCTGTGCACATACAACAAAATTGATATAATATCTAACTTTTCCGCCTGTGAGGGACAAACGTCCACATTCACTTGCATCTACCAGTAAACTTCAACATGTAAAATTGTTTTGTTTGTTTGTTGTTGTTGTTTTTTTTAATCAGATAAGCATGTTTCATTTTCGTAGCTCAGCAGTTGACAAGAAAAATAGAATGATAAAAAAAACACTCACGGCACAGCTTGTCGTGTAACCAACCACGGCATGTTTGGAAGCCACATAGACAGGAAACCAATAGAATCGGCTTAAACCTGCATAAAAGATTACATTCATCATCATCATCATCACCTTCATTGTCATCATTTCACAGAGCGTTATAAAAACTTGCTGAAATTCTAAGCTCGTTACAATACCAATTTTTTTTTAAAAGGCGAAGACACAAGAAAACACACGAAAAAAAAAATATATAGGAAAGGATAGAATTGTTTAAAAGTTGTGCAGAAAGCG
>NC_134876.1:68796717-68834217 GCF_041734735.1 Babylonia areolata | reverse complement strand
TGAATAAAAGACAAGATAGGATCAGAGACAGAGAGACAGTTACATGGGAAAAAACAAACAAACTCATGATGTGGTGCAGCTGAACAATCCTTTAAACATGTTGTCAATTCAACATCTATGACCAGTCACACATCAATATTTTAGTTCTTCAGGAAACAGCAATAAACCAAACTTTGATGCTTTGTACAAATAAAACAAAGTTGGTGTGGGAATTGGGGTGGGGATGACGACAATTTTCATCAACATACTTCAGCTGGTCGTCGCTGAGTGGAAGAAGATGACGGAAAGAGATCTGAGAATGCCGTGAACCTATCGCCCAACTTTATTTTAGCTAAGAGGTTAATCAGTCAAAAAGAGATGGGAAATGGGATTGATGAGTAGAATGGGGTTATACACAAAGTGCACAAAAAGCTCTTCACAAAGGCTGCAAGTATCACACACACAAACACACCGTGGATGAGACATCCTCAAATGTCTTACCTGAGCACAAAAAAAAAGGTAAGACAGGGAGAACACCGAAGTGAGTTCCTGATCGTTGCACGACGGAATGCAATGTGAGATACAGTTCAGGAAGATACTTTTCCGACAGAACCCCCATCCCGATCACCCGCCCTCCTGCACCCACCCTTCCCCCATCGCCAGCTTTCCCTCTCACCGACACATAGGCACAGTGGAACGACAGCCAATCAGGTGGCAGTGTGGACTGACGACAAGCGTCTCTCCTTTTCATTTTGTTCACCATGCAGGAAATAGTATGTGGCACATGGCCACAGGGGTTGTTTCAAGCGTTTCATTAATGTGTGCGCGTGTGTGTGTGTGATATATATATATATCTATATCCTGTGTGTATGTGTGCGTGTAGATATATTTGTATGTGTCTGTGTTGCGAATGGAATGACCTTTTTAACCTGCGTTTTGACACCCTTTTTAAAAATTTTTTTTTTAAAGTATCATTTCTGCCTATATGCAGATTTTTCTTTTCGTTTTTATAAAAAAAATAATTTTATTAATTTTTTTAAAAACTTCTACCGCCGTTTTTCTCCCGTCAGGTTGGCCAATTTGAGTTAATGCAGGGTCGTTTTGCACGTGCTGTTATTTCATGCTCATGCTAGTTTGTTCGAACCAAGAATCTTTTTCTCCCTTTCTTTTTCGTTCTTCATTTTTTTGTTTTCTCGACCTCTTCTCATTCTCTCTATTTCCTTCTTTCCTCTGCTGTCTGGAACCACACTGAGAAATCAACGTTCTGCATGTCAACAAAGGAAAAAGTTTAAAGAGAAAAGGTAAAAAGCACGACCAATTGCATTTGAACTTTGCAGACTTCAGAACATTTGTACAGAAGAAAGTGACAGTTCCCTTGATGGAAGAGGAACACACACATACCTAAACCTACACACGCACTGACACACACACATACATAAACTCATCCACTCAAGTGCGCGTGCACACGCATGTGTGCTCACACACACACACACAGTGTGCTGTTTCGTTTTGTTTTGTTTTCTCGCGAGAACGGTCGTAGTGGGGTGGGTGAGAGGTAGAGAGTTGGATTGGAGGGAAGACGACGTTGGAGTGGGGTGTGTGTAAAGGGGGGTCGTGTCTAAAATCACTTCAGGACTTCGGTAAACAAAACGTTCTCCTGACCACCACCATGACACACGCACGAGCGTGCGCGCACACACATGCCACGCTCGTGTTGTTGGTGGTTTTGTGTGTGTGTGTGTGTGTGTGTTTCTTTTTCCAGTCTGGTTCGTTTTACCCTTTGTTGTTGAATATATTATTTTTGATTTATTGTATTCATAATTAAATACTATTCTGATTATCTCCCTCTTTCTCTCTCACACGAAACACACTGACAGACAAACATACACGAATACTCAGTCCAGTATCCTCCCCTCAACCCTACAATCCCCCCCCCCCCCCCCGCCCACACACACATTCATCTCCACCCTGCTTTCTCCCTTCCTAAAATCCGATTCCCCCAAACCCAACAACCATCCCTACCATTCACCATCACCCAACCTTCCCGTGCACACCCATACAAAGAGAGGCATTAGATAGTTTTGAATGTTTCTCCATTGTAATGGGAATTCATTTACAGCTTAGTCTTTTGTGAAGGACTTTGACTCCCAAACTAGGAGGCAACACTGCACTGGCTCTTAGTCATAGTGCTGCAGCCTTTGGGGGCCAGTTGGCCTTGGGAACCATCCCAATGCCGACTGTCCAAAAACCCTTTTGGCCGATACAGTGGGAATGCAACTTGGGCAAGACACTCTCCACAATGATCAAAGCCTCCTCTGCTGTTCTGATGGTCATAGTTGGACACAAATGACTATCATACATATGATGTATGTATGTGCACAGTAGAATTGCAGGAGTCAGTATGTGAGCTGCATCAGAGTTGAGAGTCAAAATCATACATAAAATGCATACCAGTACATTGATACATGCAAGTCTTTGGTCGATGGGGGTGTGGGGGTGGTGGTGGTGGTGGAGAAGCGAGTGGAAAGGCAGATTCTTATTGCCTTCTCTTTTTATTTTTCTTCTTTTTGGGGGTGGGGGGTGGGGGCCTCTCCATCGCAGTCAAAACACAAGATCAGTCATCTTTCTGCATCACATTCAGAACACAAAAAAGTCACATCTCTCTTTCACACTCAAAACACAAAAAGTCATCTCTTCTTCTTCTCACTCAAAACCACAAAACAGTCATCTCTCTCTTTGACACTCAAGACACAAAAACAGTCATCCCTCTCCTTGACACTCAAAACACAAAAAGTCATCTCTCTCCTTCTCACTCAAAACCACAAAAACAGTCATCTCTCTCTTTGACACTCAAGACACAAAAACAGTCATCCCTCTCCTTGACACTCAAAAAACACAAAAAGTCATCTCTCTCCTTCACACTAAAAACACAAGAAGTCAACTTTCTCCTCACCCAAAACACAAAAACAGTCATCTCTCTCCTTGACACTCAAGACACGAAACAGTCATCTCTCTCCTTGACACTCAAGACACAAAACAGTCATCTCTCTCCTTGACACTCAAGACACAAAACAGTCATCTCTCTAGTTCACACCCAAAACACAAAAAAGTCATCTCTCTCCACACTCAAGACACAAAAAAGTCCTCTCTCTCCTTCACACTCAAGACACAAAAAAGTCCTCTCTCTCCTTCACACTCAAGACACAAAAAAGTCAACTTTCTCCTTCTCACCCAAAACACAAAAACAGTCAAAAACACACAAAAAAATATTTCACACACACACACAAAAAATTGTCGGATTTATTTGAAATGCAAAAGCATCATCACTTTTTTTTTCCTCTCCTCTTGTTATACAAAGATGCCAGCCCGCACACCCCTGCCCTATTGTAGTAGTGGTACATCTGTAACTAACAACACTGCAGACAGCTTCAATCATATATAATACTGTTTGTTGAACTGTCAGCGTTGTCTGTCTGTCCGCACACTTCTCAGATTCTCCTTCCTCAGGTTCCATGCTTTGCGATCTGGTGGCCAGCAGAGTCATGTGCAATGTTCACGACCATGTACGTACACAGCTTCTGATGCAGTAGTAACACACAGACAATCTTCTCTGCCACACTCATGAAACCTTGCTCATGCCATCTGACGAACCCTTGAAACTTGAGAGACTTCTATGCTAACTGAAGAAAAGAAAGTTACACACTTTTAATCCCCATCTCTTTTATGCATGACAGACTTTGAAGCTTGCTGTGTGAGAGAATTCTGACCATTCTGCTTCCAGACATATGGCCAGATCCAGAAAGGGAGTTAAGACATACATATATGCAACTCAATCAAACCTGAATTTTTCACAACTCTGAAAAATGGTTTTGATTCAATCAAACCTGAATTTTTCACAACTCTGAAAAATGGTTTTGAGAACATGCATGTTGCACAAGTTTCGCCTCTATCAGCACTGTTCAACAATATAGTTCTGTCTGCATGTGATGTTAGGTCTTGCTTTCTACATGTTTGTACGCTTTTCTTTTCTTCACATCACCCCCACCCCCTCACCCACCCCAGTTTTCTTTCAGAACAGCAAGCCAACAAATTTATCTTTTTTAATGGTACAATAAAAATAAAATACAAAACAGATTTCACAAAGTAGAATAATGATAAAGAATATTTATTAAAGATCTACACAAACAGGCACAGCCATGAACGTTTTCCTTTTTCCCGAGATTCTTTTCCATTTCATGTGAATATTTTCACAGATGTGATACAAAAAGAAACAAATCTTCCATCCATAAAACTGGGTGGGTATGTAAACTAAAAAATGACAGTCTGACCCTCCCTCCCTAAAATATACGAACACTTTTTTTTTTAAATCAAAAAACAGATGCAGAGACTAAATGAATACAGAAATAATTTGGAGCGGAGAAAACAGGGAGATGGAAAACACCAGTGTGTTTTCTCTCTCCCTCCATCCCTTCCAAATATGTTAACTGATAAGAAAGAAAAGCATACGGAAAATGATTGACACAAACGAGGCCCTGGCATTCAGATTTTGGTTCAACTGTTTCACAAGACTGCAGTCCCGACACATTCCAGATGCAAGGCATTTACCTCTCTTGTCAACCCGTGGACCTGGTGAAAATAAAGATGATCCAAATGGTGTGTATTCACTTATTTCTTTATCTCTATGTGCGTGTGTGTGTGTGTGCGCGCGCATGCACTTTTGCATGTGTGTAACGTTTTCATTCACTCAACAGTCCTATTTCTAGGTTTGTTTTCAGGCACTAGGCAGCCTTATTTGTATGTTTATTATAAGATGTTTTCATACACAAATAGCCATATTTGTGTGTATATAACATGTCTTCATACCATGGTTAGCCTTACCTTTTTGTTTTGCATGTTTTTCTGCATGAGACAGCCTTAATTTTAAGTGCAATATGTTTTCATGCACCAGACAGCCTTATTTTTGTAAGTGTAACATGTTTTCATGTACTAGATTTGTTAAAACATAAACAGTATTGCATAACATATTGTAAATTTCAGTCATTTAAAAAAACAAATGAAAAAAAAAAGCAATGTATCTCCCGCTGTATTTTCACAGTCCTTTCATTAAAAAAGCAGATGATGTCATTATAATAAATCAATACCACCCTTCATGCATTTCCACCGTTGCCTAGAGACTCACACCAAAAAGAAAGTGCACACATATGCATAACAAAATGCACTCTCCTTGATACAAGTACACATTCATTCACTTATGTAAAAACATCTACAGAGAGAAGAAAACCCAGTCTACCTTACAAGTTACCATGACTGAATCTTGTGATGATTGAAAAAAAAAAAATTTTTTTAAGCAGAGACAGAAAGAAAGAGAGAAATGTTTGTTTCTTTCTTTGCTGATGTAACAGATAAAACAACCAGTCCTAGTCAAATATGCCACATAAGCAAAGAAAGAAAAGCAAACAAAAACAAAATAAATACTACCATCCTTTTAACATTTCTCTCACCATGCAACATATTTCTGCTGACTGGCCCTCATAAAAATTCACCTTTGTGCCCTCTCAGGTTGCATTACAAAAACCATCAATATACATACATATATATATATATCTTCTTCTTTGTATTTTCTTGTTATGTCTTGCAAATGCTACTTAGTTCTACATAAATATCATTCTTTTTGTTTTATCTATTTTTTTGTCCTGCTAACACTGCTGAGTTCAATCTTCAATCACAGAGGATTTAGCACCATCTTTTTGCTCTCAACCATTTCTTCACACACACTCTTGACCACAAGTGACAATCACATTGAAACCTGAAAACAGCAGACGACTGACTGTGCTTCCAAGCCCACCTCACAATTCAGTTAAATGTGCCAGCCTCAAACCTCCTCCTCATAAGTACAATGATATTTACACGCACAGAAAGCACATCTTTTTGCAGGGGACCACAGCTTCCATGAAAAACATGTGTACACTTACAAACATTGTGGACAGAAAGTGTAAAAACAAAAACAAAACAAAAAAACAGAAAAAGATCATCTTCAATCACTGGTCAGATAAGGATCATTAATTCATTTTGTTACAGATCACACTGAAAAGACAGATTTAAAATTCTATGATAAAAAATGGTGCAAAAGACAGAGATGCTTGTGGCTGAAGAAAAGTGAATGGTAAGTTTCAAAATGTCAGTATCATTGAACTGACATCACAACTGTGATAAAAATAAAAATATAAATAAAATAGAACACTACAAGGGTGAGTCAGTGAGGTTCCTGAGTCTCCTTGCTCATTAGAAGATTAAGCTGTTTAAGGACCTAACAACCTATCTCAAATATTCGGATCAGGTTTATCTTTCAAAGCTTTCCCTGTTGCATTGTCATCATTCTTGTTATAGTCAGGTGAATGCAAATGCATGACAATGAAAGATTTTTTTTTTTTTAATTCTCTCTTTTGAACACAACACCACACTAAATGCTGACCAAGACTTTCCATGTTGCCGTTTTATCACAACTTCAATTTTGCTCCCCCCACACCCCCACTCCACCCCTCCCCACCAAACAAACACTCTTTTCCCCGATTCCCAAACATTCTGATCTGTCCTGTGTAATGACATTTAAAAAAAAAAAAAAAAAAAAAAAAAAAAAAAACCAACCACCAATCTCCCCACCCCTCCTCCCTCCACATACACACACACAAAATCCCTCATCCCCAACACCCTCCCACCCACCATCACATCACAAACGCATGCAACAGGACAGGACGTGTCGGTCAGTCCGTTGGTCGGTCACTCCAATGGGTCAAGATGCAGGCTGGCAGGCCCCCCCTGTGGGGTGGGGGTTATCACAAACTCTCGTCACTGTCAAAGATGGCCTGCAGGTCAGGGTGGATGTCCTCCGGGGATAGGATGTGTGACGATGAAACCCCCCCTTCCTGCCCACCCTCCTCCTCCTCCTCTGCCCCTAGTTCCGCGCTGGTCTCAGGCACTGAAACAGAAGGAGGCTGCAGCATGGCGCCATGAACAAGAGGTTCTGGTGCAAGTGGGGGTAGTGTGCAGGTGGGGGAGTGTGGGGAGTGTGTGTAGGGGGGTGAGTGTGAATTGTGAATCAAGGAGTTTGATGAAAGGTCAGCACGCATCGTCAACAGGTCCTCGCATGAGTACTTGTGTGCGCATGCGGACAGGCAGGCATGTGTGCCGTGTGTGTGTGTGTGGAGGGGTGATATTTATGTGTGTGTGTACATACGTGTGCAAGTTTGCATGCATGTACACAGATGATTGCATGTAATCTATGCTATACTCCCAAACACAAGACCACATATCATTTCCTATCAAATCCTGTTCTTATTTCACAGCTCCACACCAGCTCACACTCTCAGTGCACAAACCGACTGCACACAGACTAATGCAAACTTTCTTTTCTCTGAAAACAGTCCACAGGTCACCATGAGGCCTCCCACAAGAGAAGATCCTGTTCTGCTGCTGAGTCACAATGGTAGTGTGCAGTCGTGCCTGCTCTGATCAAATATACATACACATTGGTAAGCATCCCTGTGTACTCTTCCCTCACTGAGGAATGAAAGTGCCAGCAGTTTGTTCCCACCAAGCTGATGGACAGGGCTAAAGATCAACCACTTGCTATGGGCCCATCCTTCTCTTAATCAGTAAGTGTAAGGAAGTGTACTAGTCAACTATTTTACAGCACAAATATTTGGTTGTTTTTTTTAGCTACATATGTATAGAACACAACATAAATATGCTTTAATTCTAACACAATATAAATATGCTTTAATTCTAAGTTCTTGTTAACAATTTTACAACAAAACTATTGCACGTTTTTAGACATGTATTGTACATTATGGGAATAACAATCTTACGACACAAATGTCTGTTTCTATACGCATCTAAACTGTACATTGTGGACTAACAATTTCACAATAAAACTGCCCTTTCATACTGATGACATATTGTAACCTTGACCTTTGACCTCTATATTTCTTTATGGATTATGCTGTACCCGTGACTAGTCATAATACAAAGTCCAGGTGTCGAATAACATCTCTATCAAGCTATTTCTATTTTGTCAAACAACAGCCCCAATCTTTGTTCTCCCAACCTGTCTGTCATATCATCATAAAGCGGATGGATGAATTCAAAGTTCTAAGTCACAGCTACCATCCTACTGAGTTTGCTTTCCTATGATACTTGTAGCAGCCAAGAAAATGCCATCCTGCCCACAATATCATAAAGCAGATGAATAAAATTCAAAGTTCTTAGTCATACAAATGTCCTCCAAAACAATTTTACAAAACTAATGCACATTTTACAGTTTTACAACACCAATGCCTACCAAGTCTGGTTTACTATGACACTTGTAGCAGCTGAGATTATGCCAACTTTAAAATTTAACACGGGCACACACACACACACATACACTACACACAAAACACAACCCAACACCCACAACACACCTACACACACTCACACAAAACAGGTGTCATTTCACAGACTCACGTTGTGGTGGATGTGGTTCACACAGGCTCCTCCCCCACCCCCCCATCCCTCCACAGACACACACACAAAACCCAACACAACACACAAAATCCAACACAACACCCACAACACAAAAACACACCAAGACACACTCACACAAAACAGGGGTCATTACATAGACTCACGTTGTGGTGATGTGGTTCACACAGGCTCCTCCAACACCTGCCCCCACAAACACACACAGACACACACAAAATCCAACACAACACACACACACAAGACCCAACACACAACCCCCTCCCCCCCCTCCCCACCACACACACAAACACCAACACACACTCACAAAACAAGAGGGTCATTACATAGACTCACGGTTGTTGTGGCTGTGGTTGTGTGGCTCACACAGGCTCCTCCTCCCTCAACTCACTGGACTCGGTCAGGCGGGCCAGCGTGTCATCCTCCTCGGTGGCATAGCGCTTGTCGATGGCCTCCTTGATCTGGTTGTTCACCCCCTTGGGATCCAGGTCCATGGCCCAGGAGAAGTTCATCAGTGCCAGGTGGGTGTTTCCCAGCTTCTTGTGCACCTGGCAGAGGGAGGAAGAGGAATGACAAGACAGACAGACAGACACAATTCAATTCAAAAACACTTTTTTCTTTTTCTTCAGGGTTCCCCCCCTCCCCTTGCAATGAAGGTTACATATTAGACCAGAAAACATATAACCAAATTCCGCAAAAGATCATCACCATCATAAAAAATGCATAAAAACAACAACAAAAATCACAACACATAATCAGTTTCCATCAAAAACCAGTGTATTTACCTCAAAGGGTATGCATAAACATTCACTAGATCACTTCACATAATGCATATTGTTATAGTTTTAAAAGGAATTTATATATAATGCATAACCCCTCTCCCCACTACACAAACATACTTGTAACCACACACATCCATGCACACCTCCCTACCCTCCCTCTCACACATACTAATACACATAAACAGTTTATGCTTACACTTAATTAATCCACAAGGAAATTAACAGTGTGCATTCACAGGCTTGTTGAAAAACACCAACATAAAATGAACATGCCACACTGTAAAAGACATTAAAACAAGTGCCTAAGGTATAAACAAACAGCACAGGTAAAACTAATAAAAAGACTCTCACACATACAAGTGCAATAGCTGAGTGAAGCGTTGGACTTTCAATCTGAGGGTCCTGGGTTCGAATCTCAGTAACGGCGCCTGGTGGGTGAAGGGTGGAGATTTTTCCGATCTCCCAGGTCAACGTATGTGCAGACCTACTTGTGCCTGAACCCGCTTTGTGTGTATACGCAAGCAGATCAAATATGCACGCTGAAGATCCTGTAATCAATGTCAGCGTTCGGTGGGTTATGGAAACAAGAACATACCCAGCATGCACATCCCCGAAAATGGAGTATGACTGCCTTCATGTCAGGGTAAAAACAGTCATACACGTAAAAGCCCACTCATGTACATACGAGTGAACGTTGGGGTTGCAGTCCAGAAAAGAAGAAAAAGAAGTCTGGGATGCCTGACCATGCTAACTTTTGGGGGCTCATCATCATTTAAAAAGATCACACTGCAAGCATGCATTTGTGCGTATGCACGTGCACACATGCACAACCGCACACTCACTCACTCAATCTCACACACGCACACAACAGATACATTTACGCTCACTCACTCTATCATGTGTACACATGCACAAACACACATTCTCTCACACACACAGACAAGCACACATGTGCACACACACACACACACACACACACACTGACACACACACACAGCAGTAGGTCTGACCTTGCCCATGAGGAAGTACACCAAGGACTCTGAGGGAATAATCTGCTTGAGTTCCTCCAATTCTTCTAGTGCTTCCTGCGCAGCAAACATTCCACGACACAGACTTATAGTAGTGTCTTTACAATGTTCAAATACATATAGAAAGCAGTATATGATGAAAAAATTTTAAAAATCAGTCTTTCAGTGCTAATTTTCACAATTTTTAAGGTTAGCCCGGAGCTTGTGTTTTGAGGAAGTGTCTGCGTCTGTTCCAAAGTACCTAACCTTTTATTTACTTGTGCGCTAGCTCAATACGTAGCATAAGCAGCACTGACTTGAAGCTGTGTATTGTATTGTATAATGTGTTACATTTTTTGTCATAACAAATTTCTCTGTGTGAAATTCGGGCTGCTCTTCCCAGGGAGAGTAATTCACTACACTGAGAGTGTCACTCAATTTTTTGTATTTTTTCTGTCAGCAAGTTTATTTGTTTTCCTGTCAAAGTGGATTTTTCTGCAGAATTTTGCCAGGAACAACCCTTTTGTTGCCGTGGGTTCTTTTACATGTGCCAGGAACAGTGGAGTGATGGCCTAGAGGTAACGCATCTGCCTATGAAGCGAGAGAATCTGAGCGTACTGGTTTGAATCATGGCTCAGCCGCCGATATTTTCTCCCCCTCCACTAGACCTTGAGTGGTGGTCTGGACGCTAGTCATTCGGATGAAACAATTAACCGAGGTCCCGTGTGCAGCATGCACTTAGTGCACGTAAAAGAACCCATGGCAACAAAAGGCTTGTTCCTCGCAAAATTCTGTAGAAAAAAGGAAATTTTCTACTTAAAATTACGTTTAAGTAACATACAGTGACCCACTAGTGCAGACTCCGACAGGGGTCTGACATTCCTGTCCTGTGCAAACTACTATCCGCCTATGCGGAGAAAACGAAAGTAGCTACGGCCGATAACCTCCCGGAAGTAGGTAACCTCCCCTTTGCCCCCGTGATTAGCGCCCTCTTTTTCCGGCAGCCATCATGACTCCTGTTCCTGTGCTCTTCATACGGCTAAGTTTTTTCATATTTTCTGCCTGTCTGTTGATTCTCTGGCGTTCTTGTTTTTTGTCAAATTTTGTCTCCAACCAGGTCACATAATTATATAGCTTGAGTGGGCGATAGCGCTAAAATTAAGGCGCGATCACAATCAATTTGCTGACACTCTGGGCCCTCTACTCCTGGCCCTCTCAACAACGCCAACCCGCCGCCTCCTCCACTCCCTCCGGGTGACTCCAGACCTCCACTACCTCCTACACCTGCTGGGGAGAGCAGCCCGAATTTCACACAGAGAAATCTGTTGTGATAAAAAGAAATACAAATACAAATACATGGGACCTCGGTTCATCGTCTCATCCAAATGACTAGCTTCCAGACCACCACTCAAAGTCTAGGGAGAAATACTGGCGACTATGGGATTCGAACCAGTGCGCTCAGGTTCTCTCGCTTCCAAGGTGGACGCATTACCTCTAGGCCATCAGTCCACTTTGTGTACCTTGTATATGAAGAGAGTTACCACTCTATTGTTTGTTAATCTATGAAAGTTAGCTTATGGGAGCTCATGCCGAGAGACACAAGCAGGAATCTTGACAGCTTTTTTTCTTTTACATGTCTGACATATGGACATATGGAGGCATCATGGCATGATCCAGTGATCACCATTAATCAGGGTTCGAGGCCCCATTTCAGCATAGTGCTGTGTGCTTGGGAAAGGTACTTTACTCTGATTTTCCTCGCTCCACCCAGGTGTCAATGAACACCTGACTTTGGTTGGGGATGGTTGAAATGGCGGAAGGGTAGGACTGGGTCCTACATCAAACCCAAGACACGGTGGACATGAATTCACAGTCCCGGTGGCCACAAAAGGCCATGGGACATTACCCTTTAACATATGGATAAGCAGTTTCTAAATACATGGCCAACAGATAAGAAACGGCTCAACAAAACTGACAGCTGTGCAAGATTTAGTCTCCATCATCAGCAATTTTGGACTACATCATTAAGTTTGCAAATTATGTGCACAGCAAATTTCATGGATGCATGTAGTATGTTTGCAATCATGTAAAAAGCCAATCCTATGTCTTGAATGTTTCTTAAAATGCATCTCCCGTCAGTAATCCCAATCATCTCCATCAGTGTCACCAATGTTATCACTGTCAGTTCAGTTCAGTTCAGTTACTCAAGGAGGCGTCACTGCCTTCAGACAAATCCATTTATGCTACACCATATGTGCTAAGCAGATGCCTGAGCAGCAGCGTAACCCAACACACTTATACTGTTAACTGACTTTCAGTCAGTCAACACATTTTGCAATCCAGTACCACTTAAATGTCTTGAATTTTTATCAGAGTGCATCCCCCTGTCAGTAATAACCACCACCACCATCATCATCAACCAGGGTCGTCAATGTCATCACCAGATCACTGACCTTGTGCCTGTCAGAGGCCAGCAGAATGGAGGCTTTGTGGAACTTGCATAGAGAGTTGCGAGGGTCACTGGCGATGGCTCGGTTCAGGGTTGCCAGCGCCTGCTCCGTCTTTTTCTGGGCATGCTGAGCCTGCAACAGTACCGTTCCTACAATGCACTAAACAGTCACAGCACCATTCCTACGCTACACTAAACACTGCACTAAACTGACACAGCACCGTTCCTACACTACACTAAACACTGCACTAAACTGTCGCAGCACCGTTCCTACACTGCACTAAATACTGCACTAAACTGTCACAGCAACGTTCGTACACTAAACACTGCACTAAACTGTCACAGCACCGTTCCTACACTGCACTAAACACTGCACTAAACTGTCACAGCAACGTTCGTACACTGCACTAAACACTGCACTAAACTGTCACAGCACCGTCCTACACTACACTAAACACTGCACTAAACTGTCACAGCACTGCTCCTACACTACACTAAACACTGCACTAAACTGTCACAGCACCGTTCCTACACTACACTAAACATTGCACTGAAGTGTCACAGCACTGCTCCTACACTAAACACTGCACTAAACTGTCACAGCACTGTTCCTACACTAAACACTGCACTAAACTGTCACAGCACCGTTCCTACACTACACTAAACACTGCACTAAACTGTCACAGCACCGTTCCTACACTAAACATTGCACTGAAGTGTCACAGCACTGCTCCTACACTACACTAAACACTACACTAAACTGTCACAGCACCGTTCCTACACTACACTAAACATTGCACTGAAGTGTCACAGCACTGCTCCTACACTAAACACTGCACTAAACTGTCACAGCACTGTTCCTACACTAAACACTGCACTAAACTGTCACAGCACCGTTCCTACTCTATACTAAACACTGCACTAAACTGTCACAGCACCGTTCCTACACTACACTAAACACTGCACTAAACTGTCACAGCACCGTTCCTACACTGCACTAAACTGTCACTAAACTGTCACAGCACCGTTCCTACACTACACTAAAGTGTCACAGCACCGTTACTACACTAAACTGTCACAGCACCATTCCTACACTGCACTAAACTGTCACAGCACCGTTCCTATACTGCACTAAACTGTCACAGCACCAATCCTACACTGCACTAAACTGTCACAGCACCATTCCTACACTGCACTAAACTGTCACAGCACCATTCCTACACTGCACTAAACTGTCACAGCACCGTTACTACACTAAACTGTCACAGCACCGTTCCTACACTGCACTAAACTGTCACAGCACCTTTCCTACACTGCACTAAACTGTCACAGCACCGTTACTACACTAAACTGTCACAGCACCGTTCCTACACTGCACTAAACTGTCACAGCACCGTTCCTACACTGCACTAAACTGTCACAGCACCGTTCCTACACTGCACTAAACTGTCACAGCACCGTTCCTACACTGCACTAAACTGTCACATTAACAATGATCCTGACATCCCTTTAATCTTCATCTTTGTTGCTAAATGGCCAACCAGCCAAAACTGTGAATACTGATCCCAGAGAACCAGAAACAAAACAAAAAAATGGAAAACAAAAATTTGACACAAGAACAGTCATATTCAAGCATGCCAGGGACATGCCTCTGATACTGACAGTTCTGTCAATTTTTCAGCACAGGATTTAAAAAACTAACTTTAGTGTAAGCATGATTGCAGACACAATACTATATAATAAGCATACAATAACATATAATAACCATACAAAAGCAAAAAATTGACGACAGGCAGCTCACATGTCCTGGGCAGAAAAAAAGACAATATTGTAAGAATGCCCAATTACCAAGTCCAGTCCAGTCTCATATTCAAAACTATCAAGGATACACACACACACACACACACACACACACAAGTCTATCCAGGATCCACACACACACGCACACACGCGTGCACACACACACACACACACACAAAGGCTATCCAGAATCCACACACACACATACACACACACACGCACACACACACACACACACACACACACAGGCTATCAAGGATCCACACACACAACACAAACACACTCACACCACACCACACAAAACATGGAATCAAGCAGCTCTCACCACCCCAACATGGCAAAGCAGGGCACAGCTCTGGGGGTTGATGGCCAGGGCACGACGGAAGTGAACCTCCGCTAAGCTGAACTTCTCCTGCTTGTAGTAGATCATACCCACTCCATACCTGCACCACAACAAACACACAGTAGTGATGGCCAAGAGCTAACACGTTCATCTAGGAAGTGAGAGAATCTGATCACACTGGTTCGAATCACACTGGCAGTCGCCAGTATTTTCTCCCCCTCCACTAGACCTTGAGTGGTGGTCTGGATGCTAGTCATTCGGATGAGACAATAAACCGAGGTCCTGTGTGCAGCATGTAACTAGCACACATAAAAGAGCCCATGGCAACAAACGGTTGTCCCTGGCAAAATTCTAAAGAAAAATCCACTTCAATCTGCAGAAAAAAAAAAAAAAGGGTGGCACTCTCAGTGTAGCGACATGCTTTCCCTGGGGAGCGTAGCCCGAATTTCACACAGACAAATCTGTTATGACAAAAAAATGAGTGATACAATACAATACAAATACAATAAAATACACATATGCCAACCCCTGTCAAGTGTTTGTAGGAACAATCAAGAAATTTTGTAGGAACATTTTGATTTGGTGGAACACTCAGACTCCAAGCCACATCGGCAAATGTATATTTTCTGTACAAGGCACACAAACACTCCATAGCTTAATCCATCAGGCACAGATGTTGTTTGACCAAGACGCAACTCGATTCAGCCACATTCTCTCTTGTTTGGGCAAATGATTAAGCTGATTGGTCCACTAAATACTGTTTCAATGTAAACAAACACATGATTAGCAGAGCATCATCATGTGAGACCAAGGTTAGTAATGACTACCCTGGCCATGTGATTGATAGGTCTAGTGCGTCTGGGTAATGCTACAACAGGAAAGAATGTGGTCAAAAATGAACTAGTCGGAACAATTCTGACGTTGGCGTAATGTTGGAACAAACTGCCATCGAGCGAACAAACTGCCATTGAGCGTAACAAAATACGGCAAAATAATAACAGTTGGCACTCTGAACTCATCACACTACAGTTTGACATAAACAAAAAAAATTTGTCTTTTTTTTTTCCTTTTTTTTCTGCAGTCTGATATGACAAAGAGGTACAGATTTTGTAAATCAAGCAAACAAAGTCAACATCAATCTGAGCTGCTAACTTGTTTCTGTTCTATTTTTCTTTCTTTGTTGATTTCTGCACTGGTATCTGGTGTGTTTATGTGTGTGTGTGTGCATGTGTGTGAGTGTGAATGCATGCACCTGTGCCTGTGTGCCTTGTATGCATGCATGCCTGCACGCGTGTGTTTCTGAAAGGAATCACATTCCATTTTCAGCAGTCAGGCTTTTCAACGTTTTCTTTTCCGAACAAAAAAATGCACTTTCTTTTTTTTCTTATCAATGTCTTCGAAACATGAAAGGTCCCATCTGGAACCTACTTCAATCACACTAATTCTATCAGAAACCCAATCCTCCCATCCGCAACAGGTAATTACCATGCATTGTAGTGCCTGGAATCCACCCTCAGACCATTCCTGAAGCAAGCCAGAGCCTTGTCTAGCTCTTCAATAAATACATACTCGTGGGCAAGCAGAGTGTAAGCGTAAGCGTAGTCAGGATCAACCTGAAAACAGCAACAACAAATATCATACACGGAGAGAGAAATGAATAAATCATTACATAATATATACAGAAAGAAATTAACAAACAAAAGACAAGGTTGTAAAGAAGCTGATTAAGTCTGTATTAACAGCCTCAAATTTCCAGCGTCTCAATCATTTACTGAGGGGTTAGGGAGAGGGATGACTAACCCACATTAACAAACACCTATAAACTGAAAACAAATATGAAACAAAGCAACCTTTGATCATCAATACGAAAACTTTACCAACCCACGCACCAACAGAGTTTGTTTTCAGGGGCAGACTAAGATGGATATGTATTCTTTTCGACACCCAACTTAATGATGATAAGAAATATAATTTACCTTCAACATGCTTACTGGAACTTTTTTCATTCGCATACAAACTCCAAAGGGGTTTAAAAAAATTGCAGAGGAATCCTCTATCTTCTCTCTCCCTTTTTCACATACACACACATACACAAACACAAAAAGCAAATCAGGTAGTACCTGTATGGCACGTTTAAAAAACTTGATGGCTACATCGTGTTCCTTCTGCAAGGAGAAGCAGTTGCCTGTAGCACACCAGGTCTGAAAATCAAAGAAACTGATAAGACCACAAGCATTCTGCATGTTCACACACCAACTCTCAGCCACCCAAACAATTCCAGAACCACAATCAATACAGCCTTGTTCTCTTATCATCTCTCCTGAACCTTCCCGCAAACCTTTCTACTCCAGTCAACATGTTTGTGATCATCATTGTTCTAAAAAATCTATTCAAAAGAAAATGGTGGCATGGTGGCAGTTCATGTTCAATTTTTCACCATTAGAAAGCACAATTAAAACAAAGTGTCATGGTAAAATTAAAGCCATCAACTGTCACCTATGTTGCTGCAAATTCATTTAACAAAACGAGACACAAACAAAATGCTTTTTAAAATAGATCAAACTGTACATTTGCTGAATACTCATATCATAAGTTATGTTATAGCATCAAGTCAAAAAAATAAAAATTCTGAAGCTATTTCACCAACACATGTAAAGATATGACGCATATATGCAAAGATATGACAAATAAGTTCATTTTAGATATATGACAGATAAATGCACAGATTCAAAACACACATTCATCTGAAACAATCACCCTTGTTGCAAAAAAAAAAAAAAAAAAAAAAAAAAGAACATAATTTTCTTCTTCTTTTTGGTGTCAGTGATGCGCAAAAAGACTTCTGACCTGCGGACAGTCCTTGTCCAGCTCAGCCAGGTCGTGTGCCAAGGCTGACAGCTCCACCTCCCTCTGCAGGTGCCACAGTGATGTGCTGTAGCGGTCCATCCCAAGCAGCTGGTAGGGCTCCAGCCGACGCACATCGGCATATATACTGGCTGCCTGATCCAACAGAGGAGGGTGTACATGTATGTCTGATTGACCACACATGTGGGTGCAATAGCCGAGTGGTTAAAGTGTTGGACTTTCAATCTGAGGGTCTACTGGATTCGAATCTCCATAACAGAGCCTGGTGGGTAAAGGGTGGAGATTTTTCAGATCTCCCAGGTCAACGTATGTGCTGACCTGCTTGCGCCTGAAACCCCTTCATGTGTATACGTAAGCAGAAGATCAAATACGCACACATACCCAGCATGCACACCCCCGAAAATGTAGTATGGCTGCTACGTTGTGGGGTCAAAATGGTCATGCACGCAAAAGCCCACTCATGAACATGTGAGTGAACGTGGGAGTTGCAGCCCACCAACGAAGAAGAAGAAGACCAAAGGTAGTCTCAAATCTAAATGGGGCACAATAGTCTCGAAGTTGATAGGGCACAACAAAAAAGCTTCAACACAACAAAACCTATAAAATCAAGCTCCAGGATTTGACATTTAACATTGTTCCTAACAGTCCAGTCAACTGCATAGGGCAGTATCAGCAAAACTATACAGTTAGTGACAGTATCTTAACCATCAATCTTCTTAAGGCAAATAAGACTATATTGTGATCAGGATGTCAGCCCTTCTGCATAATTTATCATGCCCAGATTACAAAACATAAAAAAAAGATCCCCATTTTCTCTCTGAGACAAGAGGTAATCCAACAGCTGCTTTATAGAAATGCCAGACCAAACAGCTGAAAGTTGATATTCCAAAATCGGGTAATGTGACCTCATCAACAGCAAAAGAAAACAGCATCTAGTTGAACAAAGAAAAGAATGACAATCTGCAAGATGAAGAGTGCCTCACTTTCTGAAAATCCCCCTGCTCAAAATAGGCCCTGCCTATATGGCTGAGGACCCAGGCAGTGTTGTACTGGTGTTCAGGCAGCTCCTCAAACAACTCCACAGCACTGGCACACTCGTACTGCGACAACGCCGCATACGCCTTCCCCACTCCCAACAACAGCCTCAGCAAACCACCTGTGATGTTTCAAAACAAATAAACACACACAGACACACACACACACACAATAAATCACCGGGCATAGATGGCATCATAAATGAGATAATTAAAGCTGTCTTACCACACCTACTTCCCACAATCAAATCAGTACTTATGTTCCAAAAACTGGACGTTATCCAGATTTGTGGAAAAATGGGATATCTATCCCAATTCATAAAGAGGGCAATAAATCAAACCCAAATAACTACAGAGGAATAACTATCATAAACACACACACACATACACAAACTCACATACACACACATGCATACACACACACACACAAACTCACATACACAAATGAACTTGTAACTTGTCTGGCATATTGAGAGTCAATAACATACAACAGACTTTAAAATCTTCAACAAAACTGGTGTCACAAAATACAGCTATTTCAACAGCCAACTATCACCCGAACTTAAAAAAAAAATCAGCCAACTCTGGTTGGCTGCTTTACAGTAGTACGAAGGCAAAAAAAACAAACCCACTAGCCACCAGTAAGGCCATCACAGTGTTAATGCCACCAGTTAGCTACACTCAAACAACAGTAACAACAACTCTCCCATCCTACAGTGAACACAAAACGTAACACTTTGTACCCCAAATACTGATATATCAGTAATACCCAGTTGTTTTCCATTGGACGGAGAACGGATATTTCTGTACTGCAGCTGGCATGTTTTGTTTCACTTTTTCAAACAGTTTGTATCCTCTTTCAGTGATTTTAATTTCTTGGCTTCAGACTCTACATTGTTCGCCAGTTCTTTCAAAAGGACAGAGTGTATTTCTGACGACATTGTGTGCTATGCTTTCAGCTTGTTGGCTTCAGCCTCTACATTGTTTGCCAGTACTTTCAAAGGGACAGAGTGTATTTCTGACGACACTGTGTGCTATGCTTTCAGCTTGATGGCTTCAGCCTCTACATTGTTCGCCAGTACTTTCAAAGGGACAGAGTGTATTTCTGACGACACTGTGTGCTATGCTTTCAGCTTGATGGCTTCAGCCTCTACTTTGTTCACCAGTACTTTCAAAGGGACGGAGAATGTTTCTGATGATACTGTGTGCTTTTTGTGTATGAAGAAGTATGGCTGCAACAGTGTGCACTCAGCTGTTTTTTGCACGGATGGTCTACAGATACCTTACGCAGTACAGCTGCACTGATAGGGGTACAAAGTGTTAAGGTGTTCTACTACAATGTAACTTCCTCAGCCTCTCCATCACTCATCTTCGCTGCAGTCTTTCAAATCCAGTGTTAAGACCTACCTCTCCACTCTGAATAAGTCTCAACAGCTTATCCCTTTCCAGTATGAACTAAAATGACTATCAGTGAGTGAGGGAGGTTAAAAGCTCCAGAATCTGTAGGTTGTATTTTTGATTGTGTACTCTGTACTATAACTTGTGTGTGTGTGTGTGTGTGTGCGAGAGTGCTTGTGTGTGTGTTTGGGTGGGCGTGTGTGTGGGAGGGGGAGATGAATAATTTAATGTTTTGTATCTTGTGTTCAATATTTTCTTTTTGATATTTATGTGGGTTTTTTTTTCGTTTTTTGTTTTTTTTTGTGAACGCCTGGGGCTTATTTTCAAGATTAGGCGTCAATGCTCTTAACAATAATAATAATAAGATGACAACACCAAGCACTGACCCAGAGACTGCTGCTGCAGGTGGAGGAGCACAGCGGATGAAGGCTGGTCCGGGTGACCACCACCCCCTGCCTTGCCTCCCCCCTTGCCACCCCCCGCCCCCTCACTCTTGTTCAGCTCGTTCAGCTCCTGCTGGCATTTGCTGCTGCGTGACTTGGCCTTGCGTCCCACGCCCTTTGGGCTGGTGAAGCGCGACTTGCCCTGAGACTTGTTGTTTTCCTGTGTGGGGGGGAAGGGCTGAGCAACTTCACATCAGAGTCTGGAATTATGCAAACCTATCAGCACCGCCCCCTGCTGAGGCTAAAATCCCCACCTCCCCCTTCTTCTTTGCCGCTCAAGATTATTTCATTCAAAGAAACATAAGAGCTGGATGACAGACTTCAATTAATTCATCAAACTTTAGCAATAGTCTGAAGGGTTTTTGAACAACTCACATCAGTGCCTGCGATTATGCAGACTATCAGCCCCCCTGCTGTGGCTAAAATTTCATCCCGCTCCTTCCCTGCCTCTCAAGATTATTTCATTCAGACATAAGAGCTGGATGACTGACTTCAATTTATCATCAAACAGTGACAGTTTTTATGGGTTTTTTCATTCTCTGCTTATGGCATTATTTAAATTTATGGCTTGGGACATTAATGACCTCTGAACCTTAAAGGTACTGAAATCTTGATGGCTGCACATGTCATCAGAATACTCAAAACAACCAGAAATTTTCTTCTTTTTCATCCTGATTTATTTTGCATGAATATTTTACAAAGTTATCTGCTTTACCTGCAGACTTTTTCTGTGCATGTGCAGACTTTTTACTGTGCATGAATAATAAATGTTTTCTACAATGAGGAACAGACATGTTATATACATGCAATAAGAAAATAATAAAACAGCTTAAAACACTATCGTGTAACAAGACAAAAGAGAAAAAGAAAAAAAAGAAACAGAAGGGAGAAATATGCAAACCTTAACAGAACTGGAGCTGCCAAACAAGCGTGAACTCCTGCGGACACTTGGAGGATTACTGAAACAAAAGCCAAACAGTCTGTCGGTACATAGATTTGTACCGAGCATTGAAAAAAAATTCCAGTATAATCTGCCAACACATTCTGATTCATGTATACAGCCTGAATCAAATCTAAAACATTATGTTTGCTTAATTTTTTTCTTTAAATCTGTCTGGTGTCTATAAATCAACATGATCAACATTGTTTTCCACTCTAAGGAGCCTTCATATGATTCATTATGCAACAGTATTACAAGTCAAGCTAGATCTTACTCACTACAATATTGGATAAGTTTCAAACACTGTTGGTAGAATCCCGGCTTTATCCACAAAACACCCCATATTTTTATATCATGCAAATAGCACAAACTACACACCCCACAGACACAAAGAATGTAACACAAGCTCTTACAATTCTCCAAACTTCAACCAACCACAATGAAACATTCCAATGCACAGAGACAAACTCTAAAGGCAACTAAGCGAAGACGAATGAGAGGTGACGGTGGCCAGGTGGTAGGTGAAGCAGTAGCCTTGTGATAACTCACCTTATCAGGAAGTGAGTGTCCACCAATTCCATTCTCATACTGACTGGGATTGTCTTCTTTACTTCCATCGCCACCAGCTCCCTTGAGTGACGGTGGTCTGGGTGCTAGTCTTTCGGATGAGACAATTAACCAAGGTCCCGTGTGAAACATGCAATTATTACAACATATAGCATTAAAAGCACTGTCCCTGGCAAAATTTTGTGATAATGATATACATACACTTGCAGACAAAAGAAAGAAAAGAAAAAAAACAAAAACAGGTGGTGCTGCACTGTGGCAACACGTTCTCCCTGGGGAGAGCAGCCCAAGTTTCACACAGAGAAATCTGTTGTGACAAAAAGTAATACAATACAATACACTACTTACGAAGACTGCTGCTGACTACTGACGTCCCGGGTGTTGGAGTTTCCTGACAGGCTGAACACTGGAGGCTTGGCAGACTGCTTTTTGCGTGTCACAACCTGGGCAATACATTTTGGGTTGAATAATTTTCAACTGTTCAACAGTACACATAAAACACAAATACAACCAAAGAAAAAAGAGCAACAATGAACTTACAGCTTAAACAGTACTCATACATTGCACTTCAATTTCAACTGATGAACCGAAGTATCACTATTATAAAATAATGTATTCAAAAACAACAAATGAAGAAATATAACAAATGAATACACAAATAAATATAATAATGCAACTATAAACATCAACAAAAAAACTAAATTTATAGTCACCACAATCATGTGGTAGCAATACATTTTCAGATCTGGTCATCAGCTACATAAGTAAATAGTGAAATTTTAAAAATCCTCATGAGAAAGGCAATACAAATAAAGATTACCCAAAAGAAGACACATGATTTTAAAAAAAAGTAAACTGTATTAGGAAGAGAGATATATATATCTTTACCTATATAGTGGCCTATTTAACTATACGAGGTAAATATTCAGTTGAATTAAAAAAGTTGCACATTTTTGGATTCAGGACCGATTTACATGCACACATGCATATTGTCTCTTCCAGTTACACACACACTCACACAAAGTCTCCCAAACACACACAAAACAAACAGATGCACACACACACGCACACACACACACACACACACAAACACACACCAGTGACACACAATCAGCATATTATTATCAACATTCACTGACAAGCGTGCGGTAACCGCAGCTACCTTTTTGCTTGGTGCTTTGGCGTCCAGGATGGTGTCTTCGTTCATGACAGAGGTGGGCGTTGGGCTGATGAAGGGCAGGGCTGAGGGGTTGGGGCCATCGGTGGGGGTATCCACATTCAGCACTCCAAAGCTTCAAACAAAATCAAGAGTTGAACAAGAGACATTATTGGTACAGATAATAAACAAACAAACAAACAAACAAAAAAGGACATTATTAGTACTGAGGAGTGCACTTTCCGTGATGAGGAAACAAGATTCAATACATCATTATTCATAGAATTGTAAAATATCACAACAACTGTGGGATGATTTTGAGATAATCATATGCAACTGGTTGAAAAAGAGACATCATTGGTTCAGATAAGAAACCAAAAAAATGGACATTATTAGTACCGATAAGTGCCCTTTCTGCGATGAGGAAATAGATTCAATACACCATTATTTATGGAATTGTAAGATATGACAACTGTCGAATGATTCTGAGATAATCATTTGAAATAGATGTACAAAACA
This sequence comes from Babylonia areolata, assembly GCF_041734735.1. Lineage (NCBI taxonomy): Eukaryota > Metazoa > Mollusca > Gastropoda > Neogastropoda > Buccinidae > Babylonia > Babylonia areolata. The sequence continues at coordinate 68,810,418 of NC_134876.1, read as the reverse complement.
AGTGGTGAACAAGAAACATTATCAATACAGATAACAAACAAAAAAATGGACATTGTTAGTAATGTAAGTGCACTTTCTGTGGAAAGGAAATTGATTCAATGCACCATTATTTATGGAATTATAATATATCACAACAATGTAACATGAAATGTGTCAAATTCACAATGCCATTCTTTGCTCAAAGTCCAAAAACAACAAAATAAGCAGAATAATGTCACCAACTCATCAAAAAGGGAAAGTGCCCACAATAACACCTTCTAGTGATCTCCACAACTCTCCATGGCATCAAAGCTACAATTCCAAACTGGATGGTTAGCAACAGAAATATGGCACTTCCTGGTTTGAATTATAAAAAAAAATATCTAGCCTCACCTCTACTCGCTATCAGCATCATCCCCTCATCCCATCCTCCCCACATGCACCCACACTACCATATATTCATACAAGTGTACAAACATATACATTCATGCAAGCGTTCTGATATATATTCACGCAAGTGTACAGGTATAAAGATTCACACACACACACAAAACACACACACACACACATATACACACCTTGGAGACATATAACCATCAGGAAATAAAACCTTGATTGGTTTGGGCACTTCAGATTGGCTCTCCTGCCTGTAACACACACACACACACACAATCTTCATTGGTATTCACACCAAAAGGAATTCTTATTGAAAACAATTTCTAGCCAACTGATGTGTGAACAATGTTTCCAAACTTTCCTCACACCATTTTTTACAGAATGTAAGGCAACGTTTTCCTTCTCAACTTCAACTGATGTCTTTAACCCTTTTGCTGCCAGGTAAATAAGATTTAAGTGAAATCTATTTGCCAGGGTTTTTTTCCACAAAAAACGGGTATAAATTTTCAAAAAATTCTGTGCTCTTTGTTATTGGAGAAAGACCCATAAAAGTATACATTTTCTGAAAGGGAAATGAATAAAGAATGCAAAACACATGATGTTTTCCCATTTTATATATTTTTAGTGGCATGCTGTTGTTTTGAAATGAGTGTTTTGTTTTTTTGTCACATTTTCAACTTGTTCATTACAAACATTAGTCAGGTAATTTGCACTAAAATATCATATTTTCTGGACAAATGGATATTTGCACACACAAAATCATACTAGAACAACCACAATATAAAACAAACTGAAAAAGAAATAGATACATAATGCATTGTGACTTCTGCAAGTGATAATATAGATATGAGGCCACGCCCCCTCAGTCTCCACCCCCCCCCACCCCCCTCACCCCTCTCACACGGTCACTTTATCCAGTTCTCATCAGACCGCGTTGGCCGAGTGCCAAGTAAATAGCTCACACTGTGTCCTGCTGAAAATTCTGTGACTTCCATCATCTGCTAGAGCTGAACAGCCGGCATCACTCACTGATAGTCATAACTTGGCCACTCTCTTGGTTGCTCCCTTTATTTTCTATCAAATCATCCTATAAATGTTCACCACCGTCTTCTCCTTCGAATTTATACTTCAATTCTTTCTGAGCATCAGCTAAATAAAGTAATCTTGGCTGATTTTGTTCGCCACGATCGCATGTCTTGAGCACGGAGTCAGTCCGACATTTTGTTGAGCGAGCGAGGAGAGGAGCCAGGCAAAGACTGCGGCCAGTAACTCAACCAAAACGTTCAAATAAAGGACTGCCTTATGACGCAGATGGTGTTTCTAGCTATGAATAGAATCTAGAAAGATTCCCCAAGCTAAAGCTACCAGCATTTTTGTCAACGAACTGAATACAAAGCAGGGAAAAGTCAGAATATTTCGATGACGAGTTATCTCGTCATTGTGGCAGCGAAGCGTACATCCTTTCCATGACGAGTTATCTCGTCATATAGGCACCCTAGGGGTTAAAATACATTGCTTCTTAAGTATGGCTAAATCTGTTTAAACGCTGCCATGAATCAGAATCATGTGAAGGCCAACCTCCAAACCCAGAAATCTGAAACAGTATAAAAACAGCTCACAAACAACTCATTTTAATACAAACACACATCTGTCAGAAGTCTGTTGGCGGATCATGTCAGCCTTGAAGCAAGTTTCTGTAGCAATGATCACAAATGGATTCCGATTGGAGATCGAAAGAATTGACACAGCATGTGAAGAAGTTCTGATGTTGTCACCAGGGCTTCAACATCCAACTGGCTGAAGGTGCAGACATGGCCAGAACAGCAGTGACAGCAACCAACCCATCAATACTCTTACATTTGTCAGAGATTCAGAGGAGTGCGATTTTTTTGGCAACCCCAGAACAGATTTGAGAGTAATATTTCAAGCAACAGTGGGGAAATATCTGGAAACTGAGAGAAATGTTTTCAGCATCTTAGATATCACAACTCTATTTTTTTCTTCTGTTCTTCTATTGTAAATTTTAAAGATTTTTTTTTTTTTTTTTTTTTTTGCAGCAGACAGTGACATGTTATCTTTCCTTTATTTATTCACATTCACTTCTTCAGAGAAGCTGAGGTCACTTTCTGCAACAAACTGTCAATGATTGCTAAACAGTCTTTTTCCTTTCCAAGAGCTAATTTCGTTTTGCAAGCAAAGAGCAGAATTGAGTGCCAGTGAGCGGAATAAATTCCACCAAGAACAGAAGGCCTGCAAGGTCTGAAACAAGAGCTAAGAACTAGGAACACAGTAAAAAAATAAAAATAAAATAAAAACAACCAGAAAAAACCAAACCAACAAGCTCTTTATGAAACATGGGCTGAAGTAAGGAATAAGCCAAAGATCTTGATGGAGTCTCCTGTCAGTCTGACGGATGAGCAGGCAGGCAGGCCTATCTGTCGGTGTGTGTCCTCATAAAGCCAAAGATCTAAAAACAAGCTATTTACATGACAAAGGCTGTGAGTAAAAAATACCGTCAAAGACCTAAAAACACGCTGTTAATGACACAAGGGCTGAAAACTAAAAACACAGCCAAAGACTGAAAGAAAACCAAGCTGTTTACATGGCAAGGGCTGAAAGCAAGGAATACAACCAAAAATCGAAAGAAAACCAAGCCATTGAGAAGAAAAGGGCTGAGAGCTAGAACACAGCCAATAATCAAAAGAAAACCAAACTATCTACATGACAAGGGCTGAGAGCTAGAACACAACCAATAACCAAAAGAGAACCAAGCCGTTAACAAGAACAGGGCTGAGAGCTAGAACACAACCAATAATCAAAAGAAAACCAAGCCGTTAACAAGAAAAGGGCTGAGAGCTAGAACACAACCAATAATCAAAAGAAAACCAAGCCATTAACAAGAACAGGGCTGAGAGCTAGAACACAACCAACAATCAAAAGAGAACCAAGCCGTTAACAAGAAAAGGGCAGAGAGCTAGGACACAACCAATAATCAAAAGAAAACCAAGCCATTAACAAGAACAGGGCTGAGAGCTAGAATGCAACCAATAATCAAAAGAGAACCAAGCCATTAACAAGAAAAGGGCAGAGAGCTAGAACACAACCAATAATCAAAAGAAAACCAAGCCGTTAACAAGAAAAGGACAGAGAGCTAGAACACAACCAATAATCAAAAGAGAACCAAGCCGTTAACAAGTAAAGGGCAGAGAGCCAGAACACAACCAACAATCAAAAGAGAACCAAGCCGTTAACAAGTAAAGGGCAGAGAGCCAGAACACAACCAATAATCAAAAGAAAACCAAGCCGTTAACAAGTAAAGGGCAGAGAGCCAGAACACAACCAATAATCAAAAGAAAACCAAGCTGTTTACAAGAACAGGGCTGAGAGCCAGAACACAACCAATAATCAAAAGAAAACCAAGCTGTTTACAAGAACGGCTGAGAGCTAGAACACAACCAAAGACTGAAAGAAAACCAAGCTGTTTACGAGACAAGGGCTGAGACAGGAAAACAACCAAAGATCAAAAGAAAACCAAGTCGGTTATGAGACAAGGGCTGAGAACTAGGAACACAATGAAAGATAAAAAAAAAATTTTAAAGCAAGTTGTTTACAAGACAGGGGCTGAGAGTGAGGAATACAGCCAAATTCTTAAAAACCAAGCTGCTTTACTTGACAAGTTTTGGGCGGCGGGCTGGTGCCCACATGTCTCCAGACTTCATGTCCTGTGTGGAGTTGTCTGGAGTCTGTTCTGTACACTCATTTCTGGGCAGACTCTGAAAGAAGAAAAAAAGGTCAATCTGCTCAAGACATCATCAAGTATAAAATGAGCAAAACAGAACTAAATCATGTTTTCTTTCATACATACTGTTAATCCCATGGTTTTTGTGCCCCACAAGATTTATAAAATATAAGTCACAATACTGACAAATACTCTGAAAAGCAAAAGTGTTTCCTGACCAGTTGACGTCAGTTTTCAGTGTAATACATAGTTCTCAAAGTTTTATACAATCTCAGATAAACACAGAACTGAAGAAAGAAAAAAAAAGAGGAGAAAAAAAAGTGCCATCCTCATTATTTCTATTTCAGATCATGCTTCAGGCCCGACTGACTACTGCAAAGATGAATTTTACTTAAAACCACAAATCTATCCGCACTATAAACAAAATCATCCCAAATTAAAAAAAGAAGCCCTCTTTTTTTTCTTTACACATTACCCTTCGGATAACCAGCTAGGCTGTGGAAATGAGACAAAACAGTTTCAGAAAACTAACTCCACTAGACTGAAAACTACACAAAAAAATCAAATGCTTGAACACAACACAAATGTGTGACCACAACAACAAAAATCACACACTCAAGAAAGCTGAACTCACAGATGGTTCCAGAGAAGCTGGTGTGGTGATGGTCATGGTGGCAGTCTGGGAAGCAGTGACAGGAACATCATCTGTCCCTTCCATGGTTTCTGAGGACACGGAAGAAGGAGTGGGTATGGAGGGCGTGGGAACGCTTGCCGGGGGATCAGCACAATGGGCAGCAGTTGGGTGGGCTGCGGCAGCTGGCATGCTGAACACTTGGCTGGGGTCCACCTTGGCACCTGTTTGCAACAGTCGGGTTCTTGGTTTCAGTGTAATGTTTCAATATTTTTGTGTCCCAGTTCAAACCATATATAAACCAAGCCACTCAAGCGTGCACTCACACAAGCACGCGTTCACACATACAAACACATATACATGTACCTAAAGAAACCAATACACACACAAGTACAAAAGAGTCCAAGGTTTTCAAAACACTACATCCATGTGCATGAAACAACAAAACCTGACTAACTTTGGATTTTTGTTGTTGTTGTTGTAAGTTTTACGTCAATTTATTATTAGGCAGTGTGCTGCCAAAGCAGGTAGACTACTTCCCCAGTATATTTTGGACACTATAAACTGTCATATATAGCATGAACAAACTATTCAACATGCTCCCTTGTGCAAACTGAAATATGTATATATATATATATATATACCAAAGTTAAAATCAAGAGCTGTAGTACTTCAGATTGCGTTAGTCATTTACTTTTGCATACATAATCATGGACTTTCTTCCATCCTCCCAGAGTCACTGCAATCACCACTGTCACCACCACTGCTTCTGTGGGGAGAAAGCAAGCCTTCAGCTCTTCTTTTCCTCCATTCTCCTGGTTATCGTTATCTTCTTCTTCTCTCTCTCTCTCCCTCTCTTTCTCTCTATATCCTTCTAACATCACATTCATGACAATCATACCACATGCCACTAACTAAAAACAAACAAAATCATCGCATGTATCTGAACCTTTAGGCTGTCTACTGACATAATTTCCACAGAGATGAACATTTAACAGACTGTACTCACCAAGATGACACAAGGCTTCATATGACTTCCACAGCAACGGGTTGAGTTTTAAACTTTTCCTATAGTATTCGCATGCCTTCCCTATCCGGTCTGTTTTGCTGCAATAAACCAGGATGTACATTATTACAAATTTGCATTTCACTGCTATGAACATGGGCATTCTTACAAATAAATTTTGTTGCCATAAAAAATGCGTGTTCTTACCAACATTTTACTGAAGTTAACAGATATAAAAAAAAAATTTAAAAGGACATCTGTACTGTAGTTTTGGTACAATAAACATATATATGTATTCTTACACATTTATTTTACTGGTTACTTACAAACTGTCATTCTGCAACAAACATAGGCATTGTTACAAAGTCCTGTTTTGCCCGAATACAGACATTTCTGTGGCGGCAAACATGGGACAAACTATCATAAGCACAAAAAGTATTAAAAACTGTTATTCTGCTACCATAAAACAGAGATATTCTTGAAAACTCTCACTCTAATATAAACAAGGGCATTCCTACAAACTCTTGTTTTGCTGCAACAAACATAGACTTTCTTACAAATGTACTTTGGTTGTACAAAAACATCATTAAAAAAAAACAACAACCCCTGGTCATCCTTAAAATTAGAAAAGAACAGTCAACATATCTTAACCACAAGCAAGACCAGAGCACTCCTGCTCTGTGACTGACAGAAAATATAAACAGAATCAACCAGCAGCTTCTGGCCAACAAAAATGAAAACAAAAAACAAAACCAACCACAAAAGTTGCTGGGGAAAAAAAAGGAAATCTGTTCAGTGTTCTGTCAAAACTTCCCTACCCCAAAAATGTTTTTTAAAATTTTTTTTTTTTTTTTAAATTTTTTTATACTTTTCAGCATCAACAAGCATTCACCACCCCAGATGCTTTTTACTTTTCAGCATCAACAAGCATTCACCCACCCAAGATGCTTTTTACTTTTCAGCATCAACAAGCATTCACCCACCCCAGATGCTTTTTACTTTTCAGCATCAACAAGCATTCACCCACCCAAGATGCTTTTTACTTTTCAGCCTCAACAAGCATTCACCCACGCAAGATGCCTGAACTACACAATATAACCAATTATCACCTCATGACTGGCTGATTACTACTATACTAGCTAACACACAGATCTATTACCTGTACACCTGAGCCAGCAGAGTAAAGACATGGCAGGCCATGGTGCCAAACTCCACCTCTATTTCCTCACAGCTCTTGGGTTTGGTAAGGATGCTGCCTGCCAACACCCTCTCTGCCTCTGCATACCTGGGTCAACACCACAATCAAAGGACATGCTGTGGTGAGGCTGCTCAAGTTAAGGACCGTAATTTTTTTTCTTAACGCCTTCATACATGCACATGAACACAATGGAGACACACCACACACACACATACATATATACATATATACATATATATATATATATATATATATATATATATATACATGAATGTACTCACACACATACTTATACACACAAACACACACACAAAATAAGTTGTTCTTACTTTAAATCAGCAATGTAATCTACCTCACCCACTCAGATTCACACACACACACACACACACACTGCTTGTCAGACTCAATGAATAGGTGAAAATTATCTGCCTCTATAAACGACTCATTTATTAGTTACAATGTATCATCAGCAGTGATTACACCAACACAACACAGCGAGAGTCCACAGATTTTAGCCCAGCAAGGACTGGAATTTTTTACTCCCCTCCACCAGAGCGGTCTTAGTTCCAATCTTTTGGACAAGGTGATAAACAAAGGTCCCACGTGCATCATATATTTCCACAGAACCCATAGCAACAAAGAGGTAGCTCCTGGCAAAATTATGTACAGAAACCCACTTTAATAGTAACTGAAATACACTTGCAGATGGCAAAAAGGGCAGCGGAAGGAAGCGGGGAGGCAGGGGGGAGGGGGAAGGTGGCACTGTACTGTGATGCTGCTCTTCAAGGGGAGAGCAGCCTAGATTTCACAGAGAGAGATCTGTTGTGACCAAAAAAATTTTTTTTCAAACATAATAAATAAAAATACATATTACAAAAACTTGTTAAAATCTGCCTGCAAGGATTCTGAGAAGTACTTTTTTCTGCTTAATCAAAATGGCAAAATTGTAGCATACCAACTTTAACGTAATTCAAACTAAAGCTGTAAAGGTGAAACTCACAGACCCTTAAAATTATGCAAATTTCAAATGTGAAGATTTCATGCAAATTTTGCTTTCAAAGAAAAAGGAGCAGTTCTCCCACAGATGTGAAATTCACCCGCTAGTTTTGACTGAAACTATGATGCTGGTACAATCACAGCAAGCAATCTGTTTCAAATATGAAATAATTTTTATCACAGTCCTGTTGTCATGGAAGAAGAAATGTGAAGCAAGGAGGAAGCATCAATTTTGGATGAACAACATTTTGACACGCAGGCAGCAGAAGGGCGCTTGCAAAAACCTGATCTAGGAGCTTGGTTTTGATGGAGATCTCTTCAAGTATGCCGAAACAAGGACGCCATTGCTTGAGAAATGGGCCTGATAGAGGGATATCTCACTCACTTGAAATTCAAATAAGATATGTAATGACAAAAATGTTGATGCAATTTTTTTCTTTCAATGCCAGGTCTGCATGCGAATTTCACATCAGTTTTTTCAGCTGATGGAATTTCACTTTAATTCAGTTTAAAGCACACATACTTCTTAATTTCCAAGCAGCACTTGGCCATCAGGAACTTGCACTGAGGGGAGGGGCAGCTCTTCTTCTGCAGCAGCATGTAAGCCTGGACTGGATGCCCTCCACGGTAATAGCAAGTCGCAAGCAGGTGAAGAGCCTCATTGTTGGACACTGACAGACAAACAGCGGCAGGGATTGAAATACAGTATTACTAAGGCAGGAAAGCTGAAATTCATCAAGTTAACTCTTTGTGCCAAATCTGGAAAAGGTTTTATGTTCCAGTTATTGACAACTGACAACTGTTAACAACTAGGTCAGCTCTAAAAATCTTCCAGTGAAAACAGACAAACAAGACCTAAACTTCTTTTTTATTTTAAAACTGAGTTTGGACACTCTAGTCTGTGAAGGTTAAAATGCCTCAATCATTTGACTGACAATTCATGGACTTTTTACTAATTCTAGGGGCAATTTCTGCTGTGCTTCTGTCTGCTATCAAGCAGTCAGTACTACACAAATATCATAAATTAACTGAAGGCTTCAACATTTACCTAGCCCCTCCATCACCTTCTGCCCCATTAAAGCCCCTTTGCGGTCAACTGAGCTAAAAGCAATATGCTTTACTTGAACTTCTATTAAAAGAGATTTCACTTTAATCTATAACCAGTGAATAATCAAGCATGTGACTGCTAGAATCTTAGAAGTGAAGTTTTGTTTTCAATGTTAACGTATTTTTGTTCTTCAACTAAAACACAGATAACAGTTATATCTAATAATGAAAAAAAATCCTTTTGACTTTAAATGTAATTGATAAATTTCCAAGAGAACTGGGAAGCTTACCGAAAGTAGTACAAACATCTTTACTTTGTTCCAAGTAAATACATATCTTTTCAAAAATTTCATAAAACATAATAATACTTACCTTCAGCATACAACCGTTCAGCTAAAAAAATGGCGTCTCCATATGAATAGTGGTTCAAAGCATCCCATATGGCTGCCTAAAAAAAAAAAGATTAAAAACTAATGAAACATAAAGATAAATATAAGAAAATAATGTACATTACAATCAATAACGTAATGAAAGCACAATCTATTAACAACATAAACACTAACATTAACAATCAAGTTTTTTTTATAAATTTAACACAATAAGAATTTAAGATCATGTATTCTAAGTATTTCTGTTAGAAAGGGGAGGCTTTCAAGAATCACATAACATATTTAACATGTCATCCACTTAAGTAAATCCTAATAAAAGAATAATGGATTTTTTTAAGCAACAATGTAAAAAAAACAAACAAACCAGGCAATCTTCCAACAAGATATTTCAATCATACACCAATGTGATACTGACCCTGATCTTTGACTGCTTAGTTTTATTTTCAAGGTATTTATAACCAGTCACTTTCCCAAATTTAATGAAACTAGGATGGAAAACCTAAGATATATCGCACCATATTGATTTTACTTCTTTTGCCTAAAAATTGATATATGATTATGACCATTAGTTTTTAAAACGAACAATGTTTCCCTGAATTAACTTGACCAACAGGGTTCTTAACATGACCAATCATAGTACAAAATTTGAAGATCAGATCATTTGACAATACATGAGTAAATGTACAACTTTTTATTTATCAACCTGTTCACTACTTACATGATGATAATGGGTTAACCCGCTATACTGTGATTGCTGCCATATTGCCTAACATAATAATGGCAACGTAACTGTTGTCCAACTAATTATCGTCAATAACTACACCCTGCTATTGAATGCATGACATGAGCTCTATAACACTTCAGTTTTAGAGTTTTCCAAGAGATGACCTTGACTTTTCACTTCTTATTTTAAGCCTGATAATCATGTCATATTACTCATAACAACTTAAATCAGGGCATCTTATTTGTATTTTGCCATTTTACCAAGCTGGGTTCCCAGTAACAGATGAAAATGGGCCAAGATTAAAGTCTAGCCCCACCTGCACCAACCCATTCCTACCCCAATCCGCACACACACACACACACACACACACACACATCTGAGACAGGGTGATTTCACCGAGAACTGTTGTCGATTCTGTGGTACAGGATTATTGTGATAAATCATGTACACTGTCAATACCAGATGGATGACTACAATCGGGATAGGTGAAGGTAACGGGGGCAATGCGATGGATCAATGCAAAAGTGAAACTAAAGAGACAAGCCAGAAATGGAATAGGACAGGCCATGGTCAAAGTAGCTGAAATACAGAATTTTAACTGTTCAACAAAACTCCAGTTTACTACTTCTGATATTGAATCATGTATCGGATTAGTGGATGACCAGAATTTAAAAACAAAACGTCGCAAACTGTCGCTGAAGCAGAGGGGACGGGTCAAAAACGAACTTTTGAAATTAAAAATCATTTTGGCCTTCAGCCCACACCAGCAACTGTTTTTGTTCAATTATTGGTTCGAACTATGAAGTAATTCCTCCACCACTAGCCACTAAATTTTATCTCAAGTACTAATTCGGTTAATGAGTATCCAGACAGATCAAGAAACTGCAGCTGATCAGGTGTGGCAAATGGAAGAGAAAGATCGAAGCGAGACCAACTATTTTCATTTGATTTCTTCATAGTCCAGTTATTTGAGTCCTTAAAAATTGCCTTTGTGTCAAACGCAACAGGATGGTTAAATCATAGCCTACCTGAACTGGTTCCTGTAGCAGCATTGTAAAAACACAGTCAAATGTTTGATACGGTATGTGTCAATCTCTCTCAGGCCAAGGCAGCCGCCATGTCTGTTAGTGTTACCCTCGTTTTCAAATCAAAAATATCGTCATACAAACGGAAGCTTGATGAAGACCAAATTCTAATTTGCTTCCACAATGTGTTGAGCTACAGGCTGCGACCACATTGTATTCTTTCTACCTTTATTAATTGCCTAGTTTGATTACCGAAAATCATTGATTTCTGCACTGAAAAGTCAAAATTTTGAATGTGTAACGACTGCTGCCAACTGTCTAGCAGACGATGTTTTCATCCTGCTGTGATATTCAAAAAGCACACTTGAATCTGCTTAACTATATGCAGAGCAGTCCTGTATATAATGGTGATGTACCATCAGGTACATATAATCCAGTAGAAACAGTTTGGCCAATGCCAGTTACGAGTAAGGTGTCTAGATTCTTATCTAATTTGGGTGCATATTATATAATTGTTTTACAGCTTGCGTGGATTTTGTACCCAGGCTGGAGCCCCACTGACACTGATGTTTCCTATGGTCACTGATTAATGCAATATATATAACTATGACATAACACACACACACACACACACACGCACGCACGCACGCACGCACGCACGCACACACACACACACACACACACACACACACACACACACACACACACACATACGGCACACGGCACACACACACTGACACACACACACACTGATACACACACACACACACACACACACACACACATACACACACACACACACACACACACACACACACACACACACACACACACACACACACACACACACACACACACACACACACACACACACACACTGATCTACCGACCAAAGTGAATTTTGATTACAGACTTTTGCCAGAGGACAACACTTATGGTTATTGTCATGGGTTCCTTTTCCGCAAAATGTCACTGAGGTTCGTGCTGCAACTGGACCGCGGTTTCGTCTCATCCGAATGACTAGACTCAGCTTGATTTTCCAGTCAAACTCGGGGAAAAGGGCGAGACCAGAAATCGAACCCAGACCCACTGGACACTGACTCACGTCTTGGCAGATAGGCATCTTAGCTATTCAGCAACCTTGCAGACATGCACAGAGTTGCACGACTGATCAACATACAGGCTATGTGCATCTTTGTCTGTTTGTCAGTTTGTTTTTGCTTGCATGTGTCAATCAATATTTCTCAATTCTCTCAAAAATATCCATGCGTTATAATGCACAGAAGATGCAGGGCAGCACCTGTATGAGAGAGTGGTTAATTTCTCCTTTGAAAAAAGAAAATATCCCACCACCTTCCTTCCCCACTCCCCGCTTTACTGCTTCTTCTTCTTCTTCGTCAGTTCTAAAACTAACTTCATCCCGGTGGCATTTGGCATCACCCTCATCTGAGCCACTCTCATCCAGAATGTCCGGGACATGCAACCACACTTACTTCGTTAGTTGGCAAATTTTGCTTTTTGGGCTCAGCTCATGCAGTCTCACGCAAGGCCTAATGCCTATGAAAATTAACTCTTATAATACTGCACACACACACACACACACACACACACACACACACACACACACACACACACACACACACACACACACACACACACACACAGATAGAGAGAGAGAGAGAGAGACGGAGGGGGGGGGGATCCTTTAAACCTATTCAGTGGAACTGAACTCTGGAAATTAGGTCCGTTTACTTGTGTTATCAGAAATCTTTTCCCACCCCACTTGCGGCCAGTCAGTGGCAAACAGTGTGTGTGTGTGTGTGTGTGTGTGTGTGTGTGTGTGTGTGTGTGTGTGTGTGTGCCCGCGCTTGTGTGTCTGTGTGTTTGTGTGCGTGTGTGTGTGTGTGTGCGAGTGTGTAAGTGTACACATGTGTCAGTAGAGCTCTGTGCACGTGCGTGTTCGTGTGTGTGTGTGTGTGTGTGTGTGTGTGTGTGTGTGTGTGTGTGTGTGTGTGTGTGTGTGTAAGTGTGTGTGTGCCGTGTGTGTAAGTGTGTGTCAATGTGTGTGTGTGATGAGGTGTGTGTGTACTGTATGCATGTCTGTATTGTGGGAGCAACGGAATATTGGAACGTGCGGGTGTGCATATATATATTTGTATATATGTGTTTGGGGGGCGGGAGGGGGGCCGGGGAGGAGGGTATGGTGTGTGTGCTTGTATAAGTGAGTGTGTGTGTGTGTGTGTGTGTGTGTGTGTGTGTGTGTTGGGGGGTTGGGGGGGAGGTTATGGTGTGTGTGTGTGTGTGTGTGTGTGTGTGTGTGTGTGTGCGCGCGCGCTTGCCGGCATGGAAGCCCGCGTACATAACCTAGGAATGAGTGTGTGGACGGAGGAGGTGGGAGGGGCGGGGTGCAGGGTAATTTGTGTGTGCGTGTGTGTGTGTGTCTGTGTCTGTGTCTGTGTCTGTGTGTCTGTGTGTGTCGGGGCTCGTGTACATTTATGTATATTTGTCTGTGCTTTCATATACGTGAAACTGCATGTTTGTTGCATTTATTTGCTTATTTGCTAATTCATC
>NC_134876.1:68761717-68791717 GCF_041734735.1 Babylonia areolata | reverse complement strand
TGGCAGTGGTAGTAGTAGCAGTAGTAACTGCAGCAGTAGTAGTAGTAGTAGTGGTAACAGCAGCAACAGTAGTAGTAATAGTAGTAGTGGTGACATCTTCAAAGAGTTCTATTCGTATTCATTTTAAGGAGTACAATTTATACTGTTGTGTGTTTGTTCTTAAGTGTTTCTTGTTGTCGTTGATTGAGATCAAAGGTGTTGATTCATTATCGACTTACTGCGTTTGAAAAGTAGATAATTTTGCACGGAGAACACAATATGACATCAGCTGAAATGAACACATATCTCTTTACCATCATTATGCACGCCCTATTCATACTACATGTGTTTAAGTAATGGCTGTGGAGGAGTGTGGAGTGGAAGTGTGGAAGTGTGTGGAAGATGACAGTGTGACAGGGTTTTTTCCCTAAAAGAAATGGACATGTCGGCGACGACAGAGTACTAGGGCTTAAGTTTTCTTTGTTTTTTTTGCTTTTAATATATATTAATTACGACAACTGAAGGAAATGCAGATCCCTCTCTGTCTCTATATCTCTGTGTGTGTGTGTGTGTGTGTGTGTGTGTGTGAGAGACATTCATTCCTTGCTGTTTTCAGTACGGGTTCAAGAGGCAGAAATCCACGGGTGAAGTGGATACAGACGATGTTTATCCGGGTGGCAACTACCTGGTTGGACCAGACTTTGAGTTCAAGAAGTTCACAGCCAGTGCTCACTTCGAAGTCTTGAGAGACGTCACTGTCTTCGCTTCAGACAAACTGGAGGTGTTGTTTCAAATAATGGATTAATCTGTGATTAATCTGTTTTTTGTTTGGGGAGGGGGGTGGGTTGTTTTTGTTGTTGTTTTCCTTTCTTTCTTTTTTTTCATCTTTGAAAGTAAATATAATGTATTTTCGTTGTGACATCTTGCTTCAGACAAACTGGAGGTATATTTTCAAACGAATCAATGTGTGATAAATCTGTGCTATAGCTTTTTTTTTCCCCTTTCCATCTTTAAAAGTAAATATAAAGTAGTTTCGTTGTGAATTTTCAGTTATTTTCATCATGTGTTGGGTATTTATCTTCTTACGAACACTGTGCTTTTTGTGTGTGCCTTTTTTTTCTTTTTAACATACTTTCGATTACGAGTACAGTGATGGTACTTAAGAAATGTTTCAGACAAACTGGAGATATTGTTTCAAATGAATTGATGTGTGATAATTCTGTGCTATGATTGTTGTTTCCATCTTTGAAAGTAAATATAACGTATTTTCGTAGTAATTTTCAGTTATCTTCATCATGTGTTGGGTATCTGTATTGTATTGTATTGTATTGTATTATATAATTGTATTGTATTACTCTTTTTTGTCTCTCTGTGTGATATTCGGGCTGCTCTCCTCAGGAAAAGCGCGTCGCTACACTGAGATCACCACCCATTTTTTAATATTTTTTCCTGCCTGCAGTTTTTTTAATTTGTTTTCATATCGAATTGGATTTTGCTACAGAATTTTGCCAGGGACGACCCTTTTGTTGCCGTGAGTTCTTTTACGTGCGCTAAGTGCATGCTGCACACGGGACTTCAGTTTATCGTCTCATCCGAATGACTCGAGTCCAGACCACCACTCAAGGTCTAGTGGTAGGGGAGAAAATACTGGCGACTGTGCCGGGATTCGAACCAGTGCACTCAGATTCTCTCGCTACCTAGGCGGACGCGTTATCTCTAGGCTATCACTCCACTATTTATCTTCTTCGCCTGTTTCTAACTAACACTGTACTTTTTATACATTATTTCGATTACGAGTGCAATGATGGTTCTTTAAGCAATGTTTCGTGAAGACCGTGTTGGGTCATCTGTACTGTGAAATGCAGTCTCTGCCCATAATGCATTTTTAATTAATGTTCAAGGTCCCATTTCCATCTGTATTGGAATGGTCGAAATGAATGTCGACGTTAATTTGCATGTAACTTGTGTGTGTGTGTGTGTGTGTGTGTGTGTGTGTGTGTGTGTGTGTGTGTGTGTGTGTGTGTGTGTGTGTGTGTGTGTGTGTGTTTGATTTTTTTTTTTAAGGTGAAGTTGGACGTGACCTTCCAGTATTTCTTGAAGAAAGAAGACCTGCACATTCTCCATCGGAACTACGACCTTTACTACCAGAACGTTATCAGAACGAGCGCCATTGATGCGTTGAAGGTTTTCTTCTTCTTTTCCTTTTTTTTTGGGGGGGGGGGGGGTGGAGGTGGGGGTATGCATCACTTTATTTGATGATTTGCTCGATGTGTAGGGCCTGTACTTGCATGACAGCTGTCATGCAATAATATAGGCTATGGTGAGTGTGAGTGAGTGAGTGAGTGAGTGTGTGTGTGAGAGAGAGAGAGAGAGAGAGAGGGAGACAGAGAGAGAGAGAGAGAGATTACGGATCTGAGTTTGTTAGTTTTTTCCCTTTTCTGATTTCTCTTTTATACATTACTTTATTTGATACTGTTTTGGTCGACTTGCAGACCCTGTACTTGCATGACAGCTGTCATGCAATATAGGCTATGTTGTGTGTGTGTGTGTGTGTGTGTGTGTGTGTGTGTGTGTGTGTGTGTGTGTGCGTATGTGTGTGTGTGTGTGTGTGTGTGTGTGTGTGTGTGTATGCATATGTGCGTGCGTGTGCGTGTGTGCGCGTGTGTGTGTAAGATTACGGATCTAGGTTTGTTCGTTTTTTGTTGGTTTTTTGTTTTGTTTTGTTTTTCCTTTTCTGATTTAAGTGCTTATGAAATTCGTTTAAAAAATGGCTAGTGCGGTGTATGTGTGTGCATGCATGTGTGCGCATGGTTGTTTGTGCGCGTGTGAGTGCACTGATGTATGTGTGTGGGTGAGACTTCAGTTTGTGTGTTGCCTGCGGCGCCGGGTACAGTGCATGCGTGTGTGACAGTGTTTGCACCTTCGCACGCTCGTGTGAATGTTTGTCCGAGTCTATAATAACTATATTTGTGTTGTGAAACTTTCTGTTTCCGTAGTTGTTATTTTACATTCTACTTCTCTCTCTCTCTCTCTCTCTCTCTCTCTCTCTCTCTCTCTCTCTCTCTCTCTCTCTCTCTCTCTCTCTCACTACTTTTTGCAGATTTGCTACCGATGTGTTCTGATTTGAGAGAGTTACTGAGGAAGATCAATTACCAAATTATACCACAGCCCTACTATAACCATTTTTGCCTCGGGGAGTTGATTTGCTACCGATGTGTTCTGATTTGAGAGAGTTACTGAGGAAGATCAATTACCAAATTATACCACAGCCCTACTATAACCATTTTTGCCTCAGGGAGTTGATTCGCTACCGATGTGTTCTTATTTGAGAGAGTTACTGAGGAAGATCAATTACCAAATTATACCACAGCCCTACTATAACCATTTTTGCCTCAGGGAGTTGATTTGCTACCGATGTGTTCTGATTTGAGAGAGTTACTGAGGAATATCAATTACCAAATTATACCACAGCCCTACTATAACCATTTTTGCCTCAGGGAGTTGATTTGCTACCGATGTGTTCTGATTTGAGACAGTTACTGAGGAAGATCAATTACCAAAATGTGCCACAGGCCTACTATAACCATTTTTGCCTCAGGGAGTTGATTTGCTACCGATGTGTTCTGATTTGAGACAGTTACTGAGGAAGATCAATTACCAAATTACACCACAGGCCTACTATAACCATTTTTGCCTCAGGGAGTTGATTTGCTACCGATGTGTTCTGATTTGAGAGAGTTACTGAGGAAGATCAATTACCAAATTATACCACAGCCCTACTATAACCATTTTTGCCTCAGGGAGTTGATTTGCTACCGATGTGTTCTGATTTGAGAGAGTTACTGAGGAAGATCAATTACCAAATTATACCACAGCCCTACTATAACCATTTTTGCCTCAGGGAGTTGATTTGCTACCGATGTGTTCTGATTTGAGAGAGTTACTGAGGAAGATCAATTACCAAATTATACCACAGCCCAACTATAACCATTTTTGCCTCAGGGAGTTGATTTGCTACCGATGTGTTCTGATTTGAGAGAGTTACTGAGGAAGATCAATTACCAAATTATACCACAGCCCTACTATAACCATTTTTGCCTCAGGGAGTTGATTTGCTACCAATGTGTTCTGATTTGAGAGAGTTACTGAGGAAGATCAATTACCAAATTACACCACAACCCTACTATAACCAGTTTTGCCTCAGGGAGTTGATTTGCTACCGATGTGTTCTGATTTGAGAGAGTTACTGAGGAAGATCAATTACCAGATTATACCACAGCCCTACTATAACCATTTTTGCCTCAGGGAGTTGATTTGCTACCGATGTGTTCTGATTTGAGAGAGTTACTGAGGAAGATCAATTACCAAATTACACCACAGCCTACTATAACCATTTTTGCCTCAGGGAGTTGATTTGCTACCGATGTGTTCTGATTTGAGACAGTTACTGAGGAAAACAAATTACCACAGGCCTACTATAACCATTTTTGCCTCAGGGAGTTGCCCCCAATTTCAAGACACGAGACTTCATCAACAACCGAGAAGAGTTGGAAGCCTCGCTGTTCAAAGCCGTGCGAGAGCGTCTGGGTGGTATCTGCTGTGCTAAGGACTGCGGTCTGTATGAGTTTGGTGAGTAGCAGTGTCCTTCTTCTTCTTAAATAATAATAATAATGTACATTTATATAGCGCCCTTTCTCTCTAAGAGCTCAGGACCCTTTAGATGAAAGAAAAGTATGACAAGTTACATAAAACATTCATGACCACTCTTTCTAAAAAAAAAAATATATATATATATATAAAACCTCCCCCCTCTCCTCCCACTCACACTCTCCCTTTCCCACTCTACAAACATCCAAAGTGAGCTGACATGGGTGGTGTTGAGAACAAGGAAGCTGAGAGTACTTATAGATATGTTTTTAAAAAATGAGTTTTTAGTGATGAGCGAAAAGCAGAAATCAGTAGAATCAGATGCACGGATATGATGAGGAAGGTTGTTCCAGATGTGATGAGCAGCAAAGAAGAAAGAACGTTCACCATAGGTTCTTGTATTGACACGAGGAAGTTTCAAAAGGTAACAGTCAGAGGAAGAGCGGAGATTTCCTGCGGGAGTGTAAAAACACTGATGAGGTCAGAAAGATATGTAGGTCATGCGGAGTGGAAAGCAGAATAGCAGAGACACGCAACTTTGTATTTAATTCTCGCTTCAATGGGGAGCCAATGTAGAGTGCGGAGGTGAGGAGAAATGTGATCAGTACGTGGGACTCTGAGAGTCAGACGGGCAGCACTCTTCTTCTTCTTCTTCTTCTCCTTCCTTAACCCCATGAAAAGTTATTAGGCCGTCTCACTGAAGAGTGTTCACCAGACATATCTTCGTCTCTCACCCAGCCTGGGTAAATGTTTTTTCCCGTCCATTCTGAAACGTTGTCGCCAGTTCATTTTTCTTTTTTTTTCTTTGTTGTTGTTTTTCGTTTTTGCTGTTTTTGTTGTTGTTTTTGTTGTTGTTGTTTAAATGTCTCCCACCACCCCCACCCCCATCACCATCCGTCCCCTTTCCTCAACTGTCCACTACAGGATTTTTTTTTTTTTGGGGGGGGGGGGAGTGGAGGGGGAGTTGGGGGGGGGGGGGGGAGGCAAGGCAATGTATTGGACCAGTGCAGTCGTTAGTATCAGCTGATAGGCCTGCTGGAAATAGTGTGTGTGTGTGTGTGTGTGTGTGTGTGTGTGTGTGTGTGTGTGTGTGTGTGTGCAGTTGCCGGTGTGTGTGTGTGTGTGTGTGTGTGTGTGTGTGTGTGTGTGTGTGTGTGTGTGTGTGTGTGTGTATGTGTGTGTGTTGTCTTCAGTTTAACGTCTTTCCACTTGAAGTGATATTAGACAAAAAAAACAACAAAAAACAAAACAAAAAAAAACCCAAAAAAACGTGGGGGTAGGGGTTGTGGGAGGGGGAGGGGTAAAACTGTGTGTATATGTGGAGGATGAATAGGGAGAGACAACGCTAGGGGAATGGAAAAGTTATAAACGCCAACACCAAACACTATAACAAATGTCCCATAGGACTATGCAGCAAACCTTCTGCAATAACAAACAACATATTGGAATTGTTAATAACACATTCAAAAGAACTTTTGGTGAAGTCTGGCAAAAAACATTTTAGATTCTGACATTCGAATATTACATGGTTGCTAGAAATATGTTCTCCACATATGCATCTGACATCTTTGCTGAACTTAGTTATAAAGCGTTCAGTTTTATCATGTTTGATAATGTATGAATCTGCCTTAATCTTACTGAATTACTGTATGTATTTGACTGATTGACAGTTCCCGGTTGTTGAACATTAATTACACTATGGTTTAAAGCTTTGCCGTTTTCCTGGTATAATTCTCTGACTTTTTTCCACGATGGTTTTTTTTATTTTTTTATTTTTATTTTTATTTTTTTTTTTTTTTAGTATTCGATAACCCTCTTGTACAGACAGAGGCACATAAAGTTATATGGTTCCCTGTTCGTTTTTTGCACCTTTACTTGCAGCCCTGTCAGCCCATTCGTTGTAGAGAATACCAAGATGTGAAGGAACCAGCAAAACGTAATAAGTGTTCCTTTCAAGCTTAAAAGATGTAAAATGTGGCTGATTTCTATTATGATTTTGGATTTGTTCTTAGAATTTGGTGAGTTTAAAGCACATAATACAGATTTGGAATCAACGCAAAACAAGACTTGTAGAAGGCAAATTGGAAGATCAAGAATATGATTTAGAGCCATAAGAACAGCAATAAGTTCAGCAGTAAATATTGAACGATTTTTACCAATATAGTATGATCTTTCTGTTTTCAGTTCTGGTATAACGAAAGCTGAACCTGCTTGGCCATTGTCTAAGAGTGAGCCGTCTGTGTAGATCTGTAAATGATCACAGTATCTATTTTGAAGGTGTACTCGGACTTCCGTTGCCATGATATTCGGATTTTCATTCTTTTTAATGTTAGTATGATTAATATCAAAATGTGCTTTATTCATCTCCCAGATGGGGTATGGACGTACGGTCTTCTGTGTGTCTACGTCTTCTGAATTAATGTCAGACTTTTCGAACAGGCTTGACACAAACGTGCCAATGGGTGTTAAATAAGATATGTTTTTAGCTCTTTTGGGGAAGTTGTTTTCGGATGTAATTTTTACTTCCTCTGATGTATAATTTTCAGTTGTTGAGCTTCTCAATACGTATTTAGCACATGCGAGGTTTCGATATTCATCTAAAGGTAGTACTTCTATTTCTTTGTATGTTCCGAGGGTCGATGCATGGAAAGGTACACCAAGGGCAAGTGCTATATGCTTTACAGTCTATGCTTTGAAGTTTCTTTTGCAAATATTTTGGAGCATTGAAAAAGACTTCTTGTCCATAGGATAGTTTGGATCGAATAAGTGATGATGATAAATGTTTCAAAATCGTTGTATCTTGTCCCCAGTACTGTTTACTCACAATTTTGAGTAAGTTTAAAGATTTTCTTGCTTTTGTTATTATATATTCAATATGGCTATTCCAAGTTAGTTTTGAAGTAAGTATCAATCCTAAAAACTTAACAGTATCTTTATACTGAATTGTCTCATTTTCAATCTTAAATGTTGGTAACTCTTCTGGGTTTGTACCATTGTTAAAAACATAATGTGCGTTTTTTTCTGATGATAATGTAAGACCATTATCAGCAGTATATCTATTTAATATATCTATTTCTCTTTGGTATGTTTTCTTGATATAGTTTAAAGCCCTTTTGGATGTATTCCGTTTCATAGTTACATTCATCCACATACATATATCGTCTGCGTACTGCACTAGGATCACATCTTAGATAAGTGTTTGGGTAAGTCGTTCAACAAGATATTAAATAGAACAGGGGCAATAACAGAACCTTGGGGTAATCCCATGTGAAGAGTTTTAGGATTTGAGTACGTATTCCCGACCCGTACCTGTATACTTCTTTCACTCAGGAAATCTTTGATATAATCATAGAGATGTCCTGAAAAGCCAACAGATTTCAGTTTAAAGAGTAAGTTTGCATGTCAAACTTGATCATAGGCTTTCTTCACATCAAAAAAAGTTGCAAGAACGTTTTTCCTTCTTATCTAGCGAATTGTTGTTTTACATGTGTTTAAGTTTTACCAATTATCAATTGCAGATCTACCTCTCTGAAAGCCCGCTTGGTTATATAAAGGGGATGGGGGTGGGGGTTTTCACCGATTAACACACACACACACACACTCACACACACACACACACACACACACTACACACACACACACACATACACACACACACACACACACACACACACACACACACACACACACACACACACACACACGTGCGCTCGCGCATCCCGACCGCATGCACGCACCCATACACCCTTTATTGTATACACCATCGCACAAGGCATCATGTGTGTGTGTGTGTGTGTGTGTGTGTGTGTGTGTGTGTGTGTGTGTAGCACTGAATACAGCACGAAATCATTTTCGTGTCGAAGAGCCTAAGCCTGGGTGTCAAAGCCTGTAAATGAGAGTGGCACAATGAGCAACAGGCCGGCCATAGAAGGCAGAGTCGTCTGCCTCTGTTTACAGTGAAGTTCGCACATATCATTAATTTTGGAAACATACCGACATCGATATCTTCAGATTCCTGACTTCAAAGCTGTCGGTCGGCTAATTGTCAATAATATGACGCCTACTGAATGTTCTAGAAATAATCTATCGCCACAAATCCTTCAGCTTCCGAGCAAAGTGTTCCACAGAAGTGTGGTTCACATACAGACTTCACAGAAAAGTCAGGACCACTTTACAAGAGCATGTTATTTTGTAAAAACGAGATGATATAAAACTGTGTTGGCTGCGTATGTTTTCTATCATTGACCTGGCTGTTTCAGCCACACATGCACCATGAACAACTTGAAAATGTGTTTGAAAAATCCATATTTCAGCCAAAAAATTGCAATTATTCGTTGGTTTATAAACAGTAGCAATGGTTATTCACCGTCAAAGAATGGAGGAACACATCCAAGAAAGTACCTCTGGTTATGAGTGATGCTCATTACACATTGGCTGTAGCCTATACACTGCTGTTTGCCGAAAATTCAGCATCGTCACAAACACAGAATTGAACTGTGCAGGCTTTCAAGTGGTCGCTAAGTTTTTGTGAACCCTGTATAAACTGTTCGATAATTCAGTGAAATGCCAGGACAGAGTTTCCCTGTCCACTGACTTTCAGATTCCTGGCGGACTGCCCTGCTCTTTCTCTGACTTCTCACGTTTCTACCATCTGCATACGATATTATTAATGAATGTTTTGCATTATCATGATTATGTGTCAACAGCGGACAACTCTGATGTCATGCGCTGACATGCTCTTGGGGAAAGAAAGATTTCGTAACATCTCTCACTTTTGATATTTTCGTGCCGTTTCGTTCGTTAATACCGATGTTGCATGTACACAAATTTGTAATTTCATGAACCAGAGGGCTGAAGAAACTACATGCTGTGCGACGACAAGACGGAGAAGGGGCAATGGGTGTACAATTTTGGTCTTTTACATTGTGCATAATTATTGTATACATTTGTCCATCTCTGTGTGTCAGTTCCATTCAGCGTGCTCGGCCGGACGGTTGCAAGAACTACACGCTGTGCGATGACAAAAGTACAATTTTCTTCTTTCTAATTGTGCTTATCGTACACGTTTATCCATCTCTTGTGTGTTTCATTCAGCATGCCCGGACGGCTGCACAAAAAAAAAAAATAAATAAATAAATAAAGATCCTTCTCACTGTGCATATCCTACACGTTTGTCCATCTTTGTGTGTTAATTTTATTCAGTATGCCCGGACGGCTGTAAAAACCACACGGAGAAGGGGCTGCCGTGGGTACAATCTTGTTCTTTCTCATTGTGTGTGTATCGTAACATTTGTCCATCAGTCTCTTGCGTGTTAATTTCATTCAGTATGCCCGAACGGCTGTAAAAACCACACGGAGAAGGGGCTGCCGTGGGTACAATCTTGTTCTTTCTCATTGTGTTTGTATCGTAACATTTGTCCATCAGTCTCTTGCGTGTTAATTTCCATTCAGCATGCCCAGAGGGCTGCAAGAACTACACGCTGTGCGACGACAAGACGGAGAAGGGGCTGTGGGTGTACGTCAAGTACTTTCAGCTCGGTGCCGTGGACATCCCCTCCACGGTGGAGGAACGGTACCTCCGGGCCCTCACCCAGCTGGAAGATGCTGACCGCGAGATACTGCTGCAGGAGGCCAAGGTGGTGCGAAAGGACACAGAGGCCAAGGTGATGACTGTGTGAGGGTGGGTGTGTTTGAGGATGGGGGCCTGGGGGGGGTGGGGGCGTGCGGTGGGGCGGTTAGGGGAGGGTGGCGGATTTGGTGGGTTTGGGATATGTGTGTGTGTGTGTGTGTGTGTGTGTGTGTGTGTGTGTGTGTGTGTGCGTGCGTGTACGCGCGTAAATGTGAGCGAGCGAGTGTGTGTGTGTGTGTGTGTGTGTGTGTGTGTTGTTGTTGTTGTTGTTGTTGTTTTCACATTGTGTTGAGTCCTATGGAGATGATATTATAGGTGTGTGTGTGTGTGTGTGTGTGTGCGTGCGTGCGCGCGCGTAAATGTATGTGTGTGTGTGTGTGTGTGTGTGTGTGTGTGTGTGATGTTGGTGTTATTTTCACATTGTTGAGTCCTGTGGAGATGAGACAGCAGGTGTGTGTGTGTGTGTGTGTGTGTGTGTGTGTGTGAGTGCGTGTGTGTGTGTGTGTGTGTGTGCGTGCGTGCACGCGTACGCTCACGTGTGTGTGTTTTCACATTGTGTGGATTTGAGCTCTCTCTCTCTCTCTGTTTCTCTCTTTCTTTAATGTGTTTCACGTCTTCTAATTCCAAGCTTTACGTCTTTCTACCACCCCCCACCCTCTCTCCTCCCCACTAGGTGCGTGATATTCAGAACAGAGCCAAAGAAATCAGCCAGGAAGCAGAAGCAGATGCCAAACTGATGGGGTCAGTCGCCACTGCCAACTACACAGCCATCGTGGAGAAAGCTCGGGCGGAGGGCCTGAAATCCCTGTACCAGCGACTGGGCCTCAAGACGCAGGAGCTGAAGAACTCTTTCGACTACCTCCGCACCTTGGGCACCATGGAGAATGTCCACTTCACCATAGACTTCCAGCAGAGAATTGTCGGCAACGTCGGAGGAGGATAATGATAAATGCCTTGTACTCTCTCTATCTCTGTCTCTCTGATCAAGGTACTGTCTCCTGATCTTGGTCAGTGATGTCTTAGGAGTGTGTTGAACAACTGGAGCTGAATGAATGCATAGAGGGCCTAAGAACCCAGCAGTTATCTATGCATGCGAAGTACTTTATTGGATAAGTCCAAGTCAGCGGAGTACCTTATAGTCCACCTCAACGGAGTACCTTATAGGATGAAGTCCACTGCAAGTGGAGGGTTGTTGGTAGTAAGTTTTGTTTTTTATGAAAAAGTTGATACATGTTTTTGCTTTGATGATCAAGAAATTATTATTTTTGAACACATGGTCAATAAGCTTGAAAGGACAGGCTGGGTTTACAGGGGCAGAAGATTTTTTTTGTTTTTGTTCAGCTTCAGGGTATTGTACACTTTGAACAGTATTGCGGCATTTCAGCAAGTAATTGTTGTTGGTAGAGCAGATGAAAATACTGATCAAGAAATCATTATCATCATCTCTGGACGTTGAACACTTCCAGAGAGAACGTTTTATCCTTGGCCTCAAGCAGAGGGAAGTCATGTGCTCACACACACACACACACACACACATATATATATATATATATATATGTGTGTGTGTGTGTGTGTGTGTGTGTGAATCACATTGCACATCCAGCAGTGACAATCATGCTGTAATATGATCACCTTTCTTGATGAAATGTACATCTGCAAAGGAAAATAAGCTCCTGTTGCACTACTGACACAAGGTTATGGACACAATCAAACCATATTTTGATCTACTAATCACCAGTCCCCTGTCCCATGCCTTTTCTGTGTTAAGGTTAACATGAAAATGTATGTATATCATGTATTTTTTTAAATAAAGAATATTATCAAACTGATTTTTATTTCTGGTCTTCATTTCTATTTCTTTCTCACAGCCTGTTGACTAAAGTGTTTCTGTTTCCACTAAAGTTCTTAGAAAACACAGCCTCATGTTAGATGTGTTTACACATGCATGATTCCACAGAAGAAATCTGTACTGTTCTGATCACACATTCCATCCCATCTAGGTTCTGTACTTCATATAATTCAGAACTGAAGGTCTTAGATCAGACTGTTCATTACAGATCACTGGATATATTCATTGAAATGTTTCGCTTGTTAGAAACACATCTGCAAGTCTACAGATAATGAACTAATCTAGATGCCTCCGTTCACGTCAGCAAAAAAACATAAAGTGAAATACATACTTTTCTTTCTGACAGAAAAGAGGTGGGGGATAAGAACCAAAAACAAACACAACATACTAAACTATAGATGAGAATTTTCTCAAATACTTCTGCTTCTGGAAAATGGAAGACAAACAGGTATATCAAAAATGAGGACAGACTTCCTTCACAATGTACAGGAGACTGGACTGGAAAGAAAGGAGAAAAGAAAAGATATGGAAAATAATACCAGACAAAAATAAAAAAAGAGGAGTTCCTTTGTATTCTCCCAGGTTGGCTGGTATACCATGTCCAGATAAATTCTGGTGAGAGAGAGAGAGAGAGAGTGCATGTGTGTGCAGTGCGTGCATATGTGAGTATGCACAAGTTGGGGGGTTTTTTGTTGTTTTTTTTATTAATATGCACTTGTATATATCCTAATTTCTACTGTATCTGTGTATGATTTTTTATCTATGTTCGTACCTTGTTATGTACTATCCCTCCCCCCCACCCCCCAATATTCCTTGTGACCCTTGTACACATGGTAATAAAGACATATTCTATTGTATTCTCTGAACAAAAAAACAGGAGATCCTTTGTGTTCTCCTAATTTGGCTACTATACTTACTGTATCAAGTGAAATTCTTTATTTCCTGGTGGTTGATACTATTTATAACTGAAAGAATTACCCAGCAACCCCTGGGTGCCTGGTTAGCTCTGTTGGTAGAGCGCCAAGCTCTCATTCATAATGTTGTGAATTCAAATCACATGCACCCAACATTAAAGTTGTCATTTTTACTGTTCACCTTAAATGTTGTCATTCGTGATGTCTGTGAAGTGTTTGATAGGTCTCCGTCTTCAGATTTTCCTGGGATGTGAGTACACCTAACATTTATATCATCTAAAGTGAGTATCGATTTTAAAGCCAAATTTAACCAATATCGCCATGGGAGTTCATCTGCAGGTATTTCATGTTTATGTCCACTACCAATTATATCTATTTCTTCTCTAAATATGGGGATAGCATGTGTGTGTGTGTGTGTGTGTGTGTGTGTGTGTGTGTGTGTGTGTGTGTTTCTATGTCTTTATATTCCCCCACCTTGTCTTGCATACATACATATCTTTCACACACACAAAAAAAGAAACAATTATCAGAACAAAAATTACTACAAGAAATTATTATTTCAAGCATTTATATGCATCTGATCATGTCAGACCAGGGACTTCATTCTCCACCTCTTTGACGCATATAAATTAGCAACAACAAGTATATGTACGTATAATATATGGTACGTTTTGTAGTTTTTCAACATGTAAAATTTGGCAATAAACAGTAAAATAACCTGAAAAATAAAGACCAACAAGCCATTAAGCAGCATTTTTATGACAGAATGAAGACCGTTTAAAGTAATTCAACAATCCAGCAAAAAAAAAAAAAGAGAAAAGAAAAGTATGCTATATCTGACCAATGGCAACCCATTGACTCAAATATGAAACTAAATGTGCGTGTGATTTTTTTTCTTTCATAACAAATACCACTTCAACAAAGAAAAATATGATATAACAAGTAGTAAATGCATGAAGCATAAACAATTTTCAAACAAACAGCAAGGTTGACTGAACAGCATAAGCAGTTGTTTGTACATGATCAAATTTAGAAAGCAACTCTTACATCACAAAATACATGCGAATATCTCAGTAAGTCTTTTTCTTTCTATTTCCTTAAATTTCTACATCAAATTTGGTTCTCTCTGTGCGTTTGTTTATAACATACATTGCATTTTGTTGCTGTATGGTGGGTGAGAAGGTTGGGGGGTGAGGAGATTGTGGTGGGGGGTACAGGGAAGGGGGAAGGGAAATTGAGTGTAACCGCAATGCAGACAGCAGCACAAAGGCGCTCTCAACAGGTTTGTTGTTGCATGTTCTGCACAGTGCAATCCTTGGCCCTGTCTCCTAGTTGTGCAGTCAGGCTCCCTTCAAGACTTGCTAGGTCATTCAACAGCTGCTGACCAATGAAAATTCTGGCATTAAGGCTCTTTTTCCTTGTGCTGGAGACAGTCATATTCAAGCTGGATGGCATACGTCCTTAGTTAGAATGCCACCAGATCAACTTACTTCCAAGAGTAACAAGATGGGAAAAGAGTGCATGGAAGATCAACAGAGACACAGCACAGAACGGCTGAAAAAGAACTGGAGCTGAACGTACCTGGGGGGGAAAGCCAGCAGCAGTGGAGATCTCGGGTGACAGCAGCATGTGCCACCCGGAAGAGGATGAAAATCAGATCAAATAAGACACTGATATTCAAGTCAACATATCACTCTTCAGTCATGACTATGCACTGCCATGAAAAGAAACTGAACATATCTCCCTTAGATTTTTTTTTTTACTTAATAATTACTGCAAGTAATTCTGCAACACACCCAACTTTTTTCATTTATTTTCTTATACTTGGAAAAGAAAGGATAAATATTCCTTATTCTTTCCCTGGATTGTGAAGTTGTGACTTAAGTAGAAAAAAAAAGATCAAAAGACTCTTTCTGGATTCATTTTCACAAGGATGTGGCAGTTGCTGGCTTGGGGAATTGTCAGAGTGGACTGGGAGCCACATGTTCCACCCTACATTTGCTGTGCCTTCAGTTTTGTTCTCCAGTGCAACAGCCTGAGAGCCAAACTGTACGACGGAATCTACCATTCCCTCCTCAGTGGGTACACACAACTCAATGTCTGTGACAGACACATTTCAGTGTTTGTGACCTCTCCAGGACTGCCTGAACTCTGCACCTGACCTCTTGACAGGGATACAACCATGGGGTTCTACAAAGAAAGGAAGGGAAAATCTTTGGAGGGTCTACACTGAGATTTAGGTGTGGGGCCGGGGGGCCTGGGGGGGGGGTCATGGGGGATGGGGGGGCTCACTTGGCATCCTTTGTGTTGTAGGGCAAGGTGAACTGTTGAGTTGTTGCTGTTTAGTTCTAATCATTTCAAAGTAAAACAAATACACAAAACCCACCAAAACCACAGTGCTTCTGTCATGAAATGAAAAACAAACACAAAAAAAAAGTTCCTAAAATGGAACCAGATTCTTAACAAATATTTTGGAAACAGACATATTCAGACAATAATTTAAATTCAGAGTCTGCATAAGCCTATGATTTATGTCCTTTATACATATATCTGAGATTATCTTTTCATAACAACACGCTCTTTTTATACAAAGCATCAAGAAAGTAAAGAAAAAATCATTAGCGCCAGTGATGAAAACAGATTTTACTTTCATGCTGAACTTCATCTTCTACACAGATAAAAAAAAAAACAAACAATGTATGTACACATGTGTGGGTGTGATGTGTACAGAATGAGAGGTGTGATGTGTATGTTCTTGAATATCATTTCATCCAGTTACAATGCTTCTGTTCTCAAGTTTCATTTTTCTTCATTCTACACATGATAAACAGTAACACATTTTGGGGGTTCAGATTTGTAAGGCTTTATAATTATGGCCAAATTCCTTTGGGTTTTTTAGTTGTTTTTAAGATTTTCATGGCACACGATCAGTGTTCAATCATTTTCTTCTATATATTTATAAGGAGTCTCAGCAACATTCTTTTCCATAAGCTAAATATCAATTTATAAAAAAAAAAAAATCAACAGACTGTGAACATAATAAACTATAGACGTAGTTATGCCATCTGTAGTTCAGAGTGAACTGGGTGTATTCCAGCAATCCACAGGAAATGTGAAACAGAGCACAGGTCCAAAGTCAAGACTGGTCAATCTGAGTGCCTGTTGTATTGCTCCTCTCATTTCAGTTATGAACGCTTGCTATCAAAGTAAAAACAACAATGGAAGGTCACATATTACACCTCAAATATTTTTTTGTTTTTATAGACAGTTTAAGCAAACAAACAGCGCCTTTAACAGTATGACAGGTGAAAGAAATGAAAACAAACAGATGTTGAGCACAGAGACTAAGCACGCTTTCCATTGTAACAAGTTCACATCTTGCAATAATAAGATTATTTGTATATATAATAGTAAGATTTTTTTGGCAAACGTATCTGAAAAAGCTAAATAGCAATCATAATTCTACATCTCATGCTAACACCATTGATTTTTTTCATTACATAATAGCACATCTGGAACAGCTGAAAAGAGAATCATCTCTCACTTCTGTGCTGATCCACTGTTCAAAGCGTTAAATTGCCTGGATGTTTCCTCACTTGTTCAACATTACTCTAGTCTGTGTTTCTGACTCACTGAAACTTTTCTATGATTTCCCAATTATTCCAGCATGAAATGTATAAAGTCACATACTCTTACTCTGTCAGTCTCTCTCCCTCTCTCTCTCTCTCTCTCTAACACACATACACACACACACACAGTAATAAACACACATTTGTAATAGGTATGTGCAACTCCTCAAAATATTCATTCCAAAAGTACCTAAACTCAATGACAAACCAAAATAAGACACAAGCTGCACTAAAAATTAACACAGCTTTGACAGAACTTTACATACATCCAAAGGCTTCAATTTTGTAGTTGTGGTTATAGATCCAATATTACCCATATCATAGCACAGTAGTTCTGCATTACTTGCTTGTTTCTTTTCAGTTTGATATGCTTAGTTACTGCCTTACATTCTGATCTGTCTGTTTAACATTTCAAAATGCCTTCCTGGATGCCTATCAATCCATCCATCCACCAACCTGCATATCCACCTTTCTGTTTATTTATTGTTCATAACTATAGCAACAGATAAAAAGTCTGCACATTTTGCATATCCTAGTAACAAAGGAAAAAAAACAAACTGTAATGATCTTCCAAAAGCTGGATATTAACCCTTTTTAGACATACGTGACACTGCTCATAATCACAAACAATTCTCACTTTCTCTTGTCAGTTGTGTCAACATGTTGTTCTATCCTTCTTCCATTTTTTTTCTCCCTTTTTTTTTTTTCTTTTTAAAGTTCAGATTTATCTGCAATACCCACACATTGACATGTATCCCAGCCACCTATTCATAAATACAATCACACTCACACACACACATACACACAAACAGAGGCTTCACCCTGTACTTTCTAATGACACTTTCTGATTATACTGATTGCCAAAAAAGACCAAGAAGAAGAAGAAGACAGAGTAATCATCACAAACAAGCTCTTCCCCAAGCGTCCCAAGCGCATGCCTTCAAAGGTAAAAACACCCACCAAATAACAACACACTTTTCGCAAAAAAAAAGCACTTGTATTGAAAAGAAGCTGCTTCTGACAGAACAGAAGCAGCAGCAGCAGGTAATATCTCCACATTCCTGTCCTCCCACCCACCCACCCCCGTCACATTTTCCACGTCAGGTCGCACACCTGGGCTATGTGGTCAGAAGGGAAGACAACACTTGGAAGACCGGAGTGGAGAGTGACCTCCTCATGTGTGGGCATGGGTACCACCTGCTGGACAGCCAGCGTCTTGGCATCGACGAAGATGTAGTCCAGCATGCCGTGGAAGTTGGGCGTGAAGTTGGTGTAGTCCACGAAACCGCAAGCGCTCTTCAGGTCCATGTCGTGCCGCAGCTCCAACCCTTCGATCCTTTCCTTTTCACCGCCTGCATGTTTAATAAACAGGAATCAATCAGTCACACTGCTTCATAGGCATGCACACAAGAGAAGAAGAAGAAGACGAAAGGCAGGTAATAGTGATATACCTGGCTCTGTATGTAAATCCTTTAAGGTTAACGGTTCCATAGCCTCTTTTAGTCATCAGGGTAGTGAATTCATAGTCACTGTGTCTAGGGCTCAGCTTAGGAAGGCAGGGCCCAATCCTCTCCTTCGGCTTCAACTGCTTTAACCTTCCCCAGCTGAAGTCAGGTACCCATTCAGACCAGGGCAGATTGAGGAAAACCAGAGTAAAGTGCCTTTCCCAAGGACACATCAACACGTTCTGCAGAAGCTTTTTTTTTTTTCGCCGTTTTAAAATGAAAAATGCATTTCAAAAAGCTTTGCATGCAAACTCTTCTTTTTCTTTTCACTTCAGAAGCCATGATCTGATGCAAATGAAAACCGCACTATTTTTGGCAAAAATGTATGACAATCTTGCAATCTTGCATGTTGTTAGAGCCTACAGACTCCTATGACAAAGTAACAGCTTGGGAAAAAAACATACAAGGAGCGCCAACAGTGAACAAAAAGTGGTGGACAGGAGTTGCTAAACATTCATTAAGCAGTACTGACACCACCTGAAGAATGACACAAACCTTCTTTGTTTCAATTCAAAATGAAACTTCAGTCACTTTTTCTTTAATCCATGTCTACATGCTCTCAATATCATACCAGATGTAGCCTTTGCTTTATTTATTTGACACAGTTGCATCATTTGAAAAGTATGACAGTAGCAAGACTTAGAGGATCAACAATGGTAATAAGAAAAAAAAAAATTCAAGCACAAAAGTATAAAACTAAAATCTGTTTCTGATTTTCACTCTAAAATCTCTCCAGCACATAATAATTATTGTTCATCCTGTAAACTAATGTTGATTTTTACATACAATGTTTTTCACACGGCACATTGTTATATCAAAAATAACTGGAATTTACAGCACATTTGATTTTACTTGATAACGAAAGAGACATGAACAAAGAGGTAAAGGCAGAGAGAAGCTGGTAATTAATAATGGCACAAAAATATGATCATCCTTCGAACAGCCAATACGTTTTTCCCTTTTTTTTCATTTTAAGAATGATAAAACTGGAACACAAAACACAGTAAAGGAGTACAGTCTGTAGTTCTCTTACCATCATTCCAATCCAGATAGTCTTGGGGAACATGTTTTTGAGTCATCAGCTGAACTATGCCACGGTTGGGGGTACTGTTGAAGTCCCCACAAAACACTACAGAAATGGTTTTGCCCTGCACACACACACAAGATATATTTCCATCTGCACATAATATATATATATATATATATATATATATATATATATATATATATATATATATATATATATATATATATATACACACACACACAAAGTTTGAGAGGAATGTATTGTATTATTTTTTACTGTGTTGTACTATGTTTTACTGTGTTGTACTGTATTGTATTCTATTGTATTCTATTGCATTGTATTCTATTGTATTCTATTGGATTACTCTTTTGTCACAACAGATTAATCTGTGTGAAATTTGGGATGCTCTACCAGGGAGAAAGAGTCACTACAGTAAGAGTGCCATACTTTTTTTTTCCGTATGCAATTCTGTCCACAAGTGGATTTGTTTTTCTTTCAAAGCGGATTTTTCTGCAGAAATAAATTTGCTAGGGACAACCCTTTTGTTGCCGTGGGATGTTTTACACGCACGAATATGTACTGCAACACAAAAAAGCAAATAAATGATTTTGCAAAATGAAATACATAAACTTGATCTAACACAAGAAAATGATTCTAAAAACTTTTAGATGATCTGGTGTTCATTAACTCATCAAGTTCTCTTTCTCTCTTACTCATAGTGATTGCATACATATAACAGTGCATAAACTCCGCACATGTCTAAATGACAATGCATAAATGTGGATTTGTTGATATATGGAAATGTATACTCGTGCAGTAAAATTATGCATCTATGTGTGCATATCTGTGCTTGTCTGCAAGTTTCTGTGAAGGAGTGAAGTATCACCTTTCCCTCTGAGCCACATACACTCATTTTGAGGAAAAAGCATAGTAGAGTTCACTGCATCAACATTTTCAATGGATCTATGGACAGTGCTGAAGTGCCAGTTTATATGCCTTCATGTTATCAGATGCAGTATCTATAACACATTTACGTATTCCCATGATCTAGACATGATTCAGCTGAATAATCTAATAACTTGGACCCAGCCACAGCAGGTGCAACCTAGCCAGAACTGAAAATGGTTACAATGCTGGTGCTGTAGGCTTTACAACCTGCAAAAAAGTTCTGTTTTCTAAACTTCAGTATTCTTCTAGTGGTATGTGACCTTGTACAGTTTCAAATACTGAACCACTACAAAAATGAAGACAAACTGCTGCCTCAGATAAAAAATAAAAAAAATCTTTTAAAACTTTCATGCACCCAAACAACTGTACATCAACTGAATGCACATGCACACAAACACACACACAACATTCATATTCACATTGTATTCAACAAGCACAACTCCCCAAAATGATTTTTTAAAAAAACAACATATCCCACTGCTCTTGCACTTAAGCAATTCAATAATAATAATAAGCAACCAGTCTACCTGCTGTTGATAGGGCAGACAGACGGCCTGTATATGCCGCAGACAAGTGGCACCCTGCAAGAGACGCATGTGCCCAGCCTTGGGATGAAAGTAGAGGTGGGTGTTGGCCAGGCAAAGGTAACGCCCCCGCTGCTTCGTGGACTCCACCACCATTGTCTGCAGCACTGTGCTACGCTCTTCCATACTGGTCAGCAATGCCGGAAGACGGCGCACTGCCGCCTGCAGATCCGAGCATGCTGGGTCAGTAAGCAACATCTCTGTCAGGTTCATGTCTTCCTGGCTGACAATCCTGTAACAAGGCATTAACAACCACCTTCAGAAACATGTAAGGAGACATCGTTCTGTATTAATAAAAGATTTTACATCACTGAACAGTATTATGCAAACAAAATAACTCATCAATGAAATACAGCTAGCATGCTTAAGGTCTAGTATTTATTAAAAAAAACAAAAAAACAAGGGAAACACCAAATCAGCAGTTTCACCAAGAATGAAAAGAATCAGCTTCAAAGATTTACAAGGAAACACAGACAATTTTGACATTAGCCAAGACAAAATCTGCACTGTTATGTAGGTGGAAAAGGAAATTTTCTTGAACATTTGAGGTAACGGAAGTAAAATGAGTCCTCTCTCTCTCTCTCTGGAGCTGTCTGGAGCTTAATGATGTGGTGTGGTGTGGTGTGGTGTGGTGTAGTGTGGTGTGATGTGGTGTGGAGTTGTGCTGTGTTGCATTGTGTTGTACATGAATGTGTGCATGCATGTGTGAGTGGGTCACTGTGTGTGTCACTATGTAGGTATCTGTGTCACATTGTATGCATGTGAGAGACAGACTCAGAGAGACAGACTCAAAGACAGAAACAGAGGGAGTCACTCACAGATCTCTACTGATACTAGACAAAAATTTAAGCACATAAATGCCAACCAAAAACATCACCTGAACTTGTCTCTGCGGACAAACATGGCCACTCCTTCGCACCCCTGTCCTTGCTGTCCCTTGATCCTCAATGATCCGGTGAAGTCAAGAAGATCAAGGGAGGGCAACAACTCGTTTTCAAACAACTTGCGGTCCACTTCTTGCAAACACAAAATGTCTGCATTATATCCTGAAACAGTGAAAGAAGAAAACATTTTTTTTAAGTACAAAGAATATTTGTTCCACTTCTCCAATTTCTTAACATAGCAATATGTCTAAAACTAATATTAAAGTCAATTTTCAATCAACTTGTGATGCACTTCTACCTGAAAAAAAAAATCTGTTCAGCTTCAAATAAAAAAACAAAAAACACATGATACAGGACATTGTGTTTCAACTTTCACATATATATATATATATATATATATATATATATAGAGAGAGAGAGAGAGAGAGAGAGAGAGAGAGAGAGAGAGAGAGAGAGAATTTACAGACGAGTGCTGTACATCAGTACCATGGGTAAGCATTTCTTTTGGAATTCTGGCATACAAGCCAATTATTATTACATCAGGATATTTTAGAATATAATATACATATATATTTCAGAACAGTATTTTAGAATATATTCTAAATAACATATATATAAAAACAAAAAAATTAATGAATATATAAAATTGAACTAGTATGTATATAAATGTATATATAAGCATGGATACGTGGGCTGCTTGATGGTGCCAAAGGTTGGGAACGCACAGTTGACCTTCCAGAGGGGAAGAAACACCCTGAAATCATCAGCAAAAGCGGCATGAGACCTGACATAGTACTCCACTCCAACAGTCCAAGGCAATAAACAAGTGATTCTGACTGAGCTCACTGTGCCATACAAAAGCAGAATGGAGGAAGCCAAGACCAAGAAGTATTCTCATTTAGAGAATCTGGCTTCCATGCCAAAGTCCTCGGCATAGAGATTGGTGCAAGAGGGTCTGTGAATGCATCTGCCTACAACCTCATGAAACAGCTGCTGATTTCTGACAGAGAGAGGACAACTCACTCACTCACTTGTCTGACAAGGGTTCTCAAGGCAATGGTTGAAGCAGCAGAAAAGAATTCCTGCTGGATCTGGTCGAGGAGGAATGAAAGTAAACTTCATAAGGAATTATTTTCCCAACTAAAACTAGGCGTATGATGGCTCAGTGGTTAGAACGTCTGCCAGAAAAGGTGACTCAGTCCTGAAGTGGCATCCATCCTGGAGGTGCGGGTTCAAACCTGCAAAGGACCAGGGAGGAAAAAAGCAGCAATATAAGGGCATCCAGGAGTCATGACCTGAGTGCGGCCCAGCCCCCTAAGAGTGGAAGGAGTCAAGGGCTGAAACACTTGACTGTGGGGGACTTCTTCTCTGAAGACCTTGCACTATCCAGCTCTTCCTGGAGTTTCTTATCACTGTATAAATATATATATATATATATATATATATATATATAGAGAGAGAGAGAGAGAGAGAGAGAGAGAGAGAGACAGGTAGATAGATTATAGATATACATACATACATATTCATATATATATATATTATAAAGTTCTTTCAAGCATACTGCCATGCAGCACAATTTCAATTATTCATTATATCAATATAGAAAACAAAAGAACTTTTCAATTCTTATTCATTCATCGAATCAGTCTGTTTCTTCTATCAGTTCTATTAACTTCTAATTAGTAACAGATTATCTATAACCATCATAATAACACCCTGTTTCAGTTATGTTCAAGCTTTCCTTCAATAATGTGTGTATGCATGCACGCACACACACACACACACACACACACACACACATTTTCATCCAAATACATGATACACTGCCAAACCTGTGATTTCTTTCAGAAGCAGCTGTCTACGGTAGTCCATGTCCAAGGCATATGGTGGGCAGTAAGAAAATAAGACATCTCTTGCAAAATCTGAATCTGAGTAGGTGTCTGCCAGCAGGTTGTAACTCACCACTCTGAAACTAAAACAGAAAATACTTTTTTTTTTTTTTTTTTTTTTTTTTTTTTTTTTACACAGCATGTAATGTTAAATGATCAATCCCTAGTTTGGACAAAATTCTTTTAAAATTTATATGCTCTGATCTGCATGAATATTCTGTGTGCTACTGTGTATTTATGCAAAATTGTTTGTGAACATGCACATGTATGGCTTCTTTTTTTTTTCTTTCTTTTTTTATTTTTATTTTTATTTTTTAGTGTCCATGTATGTGGATCAGTATGCATATAATGTCATACCCCTTTCCCATGTCCTCAGTCTGGTCTTCAACCTATTGTCTTACACCTCTCAACTCTCTCTCCTCCCAATCTTCTCAAATTATACGAAAGTACTAAACCCTTACAGTCAGTCATTGTCACCTGCTCAAAATTGATATATGATTCAGTGACTGGACAGATGGCCAAGACAAAGTCAGAAGTGTTGAATATGCTGTCAGTTTCGTCACTGTCATTGTCATCACCTTGGTGCTCTAACCAATCATCAGACAAGAAAGAGCATCTCTCATCATCATTACTGTACATAATTATCCGTAAAGCCTGCAAAGTTGTATAAACCCATTGACTGGGACCACTGTCTTGGCTGTACAAAGTTTCTGATGTCAGATCATATGTCCTGAGTCAAATACTAAAATAGCTACCAAGTTCACCCATGTCAAGGTCAATAGTCATCAGGCCTACTGTCATCCAAAGTGATGCAACTGGTAGTTCAATATATTTTGGATGACCTGGTCATTTTCATTTGACCTTGAAGATGATGCAATTAATGTGTTTGTGTGTGTGTGAGAGAGATGAAACAGACTGACCGACTCAGTGACAGAAACAGCTCAGACATGATATTTTATACATGTGTGTGTGTGTGTGTGTGTGTGTGTGTGTGTGTGTATGTGTGTGTGTGTGTGTGTTTGTTTGGACTGTTTGGATGGCCTATAACTGATATTATTTTTTTAAACATAAAAGCAGGTGTCAAGGAGATAGGACTTGCAAGAATTCTAAATCAGTGCCTTTGTCAGTTCTTTCTACACAGGTAAAGATCTCACACAACCAATGTCACTGATTCTGAGTGTGTGTGTGTGTGTGTGTGTGTGTGTGTGTGTGTGTGTGTGATCATGTGTATGTGTGTGTGTGTGTGAGAGAGAGAGAGAGAGAGAGAGAGAGAGAGAGAGAGAGAGAGAGAGAGAGAGAGTTCTTCATACGCAGCTAACCAGATTTGCAATATGAGATGACAATTCACACAGCAAAATGTATCAAGAGGTCTGCTAATGGTATCTTGGATTCCAGTTTATAAATTTTACTGAAACTGAACTGGGGTGACTGTCCCACCAACAGAAATAAAAACATACTTCCATTTTTACTCAGAACACTATAAAAGTAAAACTAAATTAATTAAATTATGTATCCAGCCAACCAAACCTACTGTTCATCATCTGTTCTTGTTGGTGTATACAAGTGTCTTGTTTCAAAGGGGCATACACCAGGTCCTGGCTTCACTTCTTCTGATACAACAAAGTCTTCTCTCCCAGTTCTTCCATTCCTGCCTGGCACACAAGCAAGTTTCAAACGCATACCAATATCTGCTGTTGTTGGTGTGTAGATTTGATCCAAGCACCTAGAAGAAACCATATCACAGTTATTCTCCTGACTAGCTTCTCCACCTTCAGCACCCAGAACTTCTTCCTTTGGAGAGGACTCCACCTTTTCCCATGAAAACACACAGTGCTGCAGATCTGCAAACTCAAGTTCAAATCTCGGGAATATGGGAAAGCCTGCCATAATCGATGTTGGCAGGGGTAGAAGCTTTACTGTAGGGGCATTGACAGTGATGGGGATGTCTGTATTTCCAATTCTGAGCCTGTTTCCCTCTGCCCATGCCACTCTGTTGGGTATGGTCTCATCGACTTTCCGCCCACTGATATTCACGATCAGAACATTCAAATTATTTTCTGCGTCTTCTTCTCTGCTAGTATCGTTTATATTGCTGTTGGCTGCTATGTTCTTTTTCTTTTTCTTCTTTTTAAACAGACTTTTTGCTAGATTAGTTTTCAATCGATTTATTGCAGTGCCAACATCTTCCAACTGCTTGCGGTCAAGATTGTAGGCCCTCGTAGTACTTCCTTCGTGACAGTATTCTACTGTAATCTGCATCTTTTCGTCCCCAGGAATACATCGCACATACGCTGAAGCCATTCTTTTCTCAAGAAAATGTTTATGTCTCGCACTCAAAACGTTTGCAACTACAAATCGCAATCCTCGATGAATCCACATGAGGACAGGAAGTTGACAGGTTGTTACGAAAAATATTCCTTTTTGTTAAAAGAGCTGACAACGAACCCGGATCCAAAGGGTAACCAGTTATCTCTTACATTTCTGTTTAATAATTTGTTTGTGTCAAGTTATGTGACATTTGTGTTCACGAAACAAAACAATGGGGGAATCAGTCTATCGACCGAAAGTGACAAATACAAATCAATGTCATCCGCTTCCCTAAAATATCTTTCGACCGGAAATGCGGACAAAACTCTCGTTCGCCTTGGCATTTCTGATCCACTTTGCTCCTTCACTAGACACTCCCATCCCCCCTCCTATCCCTGTGTGTGTGTGTGTGTGTGTGTGTGTGTGTGTGTGTGTGTGTGTGTGTGCGTGTATGTGTGTCAGTGTGTGTGTGTGTCTGAGTGTCCGCAGTGAGCCTCTGTGTGTCGGTGTGTGTCAGTGTGTGCCGTGCGTGCGGCCGGTGTGTGTGTATGTGCCACAGTGTGTGTGTGTGTGTGTGTGTGTGTGTGTGTGTGTCTGTCTGTCTGTCTTGTCTGTGTGTTTGTCTGTCTACATGTCGTCTCGTCACCGGTGAGCTGCACACACTCGGCGCTGCGCTGAAACGGCAGAACCCAAGGCAACCATGGTAAAAGCGTTGTCCTGTGCCGGGCCCGGCAAATTATATACGAAAAATCAACTCTGATAGTTACACAAAATATATATGTAGCCGGGTTGGCTACGATCTTCGTTGGGCCAGCTTAGCAGACGATTTTTGTGACTCGCCGAAGGTTACCAAGGAAGTTGTAAATCGGTCACAAGTTATCTCCCTTTACAGGGAACCGTATGATGATTTTCATCAATTTGTTAAATTATAAACACTTCCTTATAGATGAGATTATAGTTTTGTGTTATGGAACTTCAGAACGATCATACTTCTCAACTGTAATGATATCATTTGGCCAGAAAGCCTATAACTTTTTTAAACTAATATTTATGTGAATGAGTTTTGGCGCGATCTTCGAAATCGACTCAGTTGAAACATACAAAATACCTTCGTTTTCTATAAATCGATATAGTTGCCGTGGAATTTAGAATGTGCATTAAAATGTAAATGATTAAGCCTTCTTCTCGTGTACTGCTTTCCGTGTACACCTAAGTTATAGGCATGCGATGGTACGAAATGTCTCACGGCATTTCGGCGCCACAAAACTGTCTCTTCTTCAAGCCATTGGAATTCGTCAGTGCCGATTTGAGCAAAATACGTTTTTACAATACCTAGACATTTTTATAGCGTGTCTTGCAGATGTTTGCATTTCTGTTATCAATCTGATTAGTATCGTGCATGTATAATTGTGTTGTAGTTGGTTTAAACGAAGTATTTCATTGTCGATCACAAGTGCCAAAAGCACCGCCAAGCGGTGCCGACACGGGGGCTGTCCGTTGAGTTTTCTCTTGAATTTTTATGTAAAATATTTTTACTCTAGAAGCAGATTTTATAGATGATTTTTATATAGTTGGAAATTCAGGATATTCAGTTACTTAATTGTTACAATTATATTACATATCGCGACGTATTAATTGTTGTAATGTACAAAAATGATACATGAACTCGTTAAAAGCTCGTTCATTCAGTGACTCTTTTTATTTACAGTTTTTAACTACATTATTTTTGTAGAAAATGGTTTAGCTTAAGAAAATGCTCGTCTCTTGTAGTTTTGTGTGATATATAATATGTCTATGTTAGTTCCCCGAGCCGAAAGTCAGAAGCCGCTAAATTTGGTCAAACAAACACAAGCTTGGCCCCTCAAGGCTCGCGGAGGGCCGGTTTCGTGAGTCGCTTCGCGGCGCTGGCTTTGCGGTTCGGCGGAACAGAATATAAGGAGTGAGCGAGTGCCAGACATAGAGAGAACTCTCCTGGTCTGGAAGAATGAGAGAATAAAAGAAGAAAAACCAGCGCACTGCCTTCCCGAGTCTACCTTGCCTGGCTGCAGCTCTCTTCTGCACAACACCTTCTACCTGTCTTCACCTTCTCCAACACCACCTTACCACCCCGTCACATATACGAGTCAGTACAGTATATATATGCACTTAAGGCCTCATCATCGATAAAGCGCGTTGCCGGATCAGGCATCCGTCATCAGTGATCTCAGAGCCTCAGTAGCAGATGTGGAGTAGACTACAGTGGGTTTTTCCGAACGCAGTGACGCCTCGATCAGTCCATGAATGCGGACAAACTGAAACTGAACTCCATAATTATGTGTGTGTGTGTGTGTGTGTGTGTGTGTGTGTGTGTGTAGTGTGAGTGTGTGTGTGTGTGTGTGTGTGTCAGTGTCAGTCAATGTGTTACTGAGTGTGTGCCGTGCGTGCGTGCGTGCGTCAGTGCCAGTGTGTGTGTGTGTGTGTGTGTGTGTGTGTGTGTGTGTGTGTGTGCAGCCGGTGCTAGTGTATGTCAGTGCGTAAGGTGTGTGCAAGCTGCGCGCACGCGCGCCGGCATGCGTGTGTATGTGTGTGTATCATTATCACTAGGGGCATGTCAACTGAAGTTCACCCAGCTCCTGTTGGCAC
The DNA here is from genome assembly GCF_041734735.1 of Babylonia areolata. NCBI lineage: Eukaryota > Metazoa > Mollusca > Gastropoda > Neogastropoda > Buccinidae > Babylonia > Babylonia areolata. The sequence continues at coordinate 68,763,304 of NC_134876.1, read as the reverse complement.
CTTCCGGTTGAGCCACTCCCTCTGCCTAGCTGTTCCTGTCGTTGTCTCATCTGGTTCATCTTCCTGCTGTCCTGTCCTTCAGTGCTGCCTTGTTCTGACACCCCCTACCCTCCTCCATCCCCCCCCTCCCTCATCCCCCTTCCGTCCACCCCACAACCCTCTTCCCCTTTGCTCGAGGCACAGGATGGCATCTACACTCCTTTTCCTTCATGTTCTCTCTCTCTCTCTCTCTCTCTCTCTCTCTCTATATATATATATATATATATCTGTCTATCTATTTATCCGCATCTATCTCCACACACACACACTTTTTCCTCTCTTCCGCCCCCACCCCCACCACCCGCTCTCTCTCACCTCACATTTCCCATCAGTCTTCTTCCAACATTTTCTACATTCTTTCTTTTTGTATGAAGGAGGAGGATGCTGTTTTCCCACACAGAGCTTTGCCTTTGAAAAAAAAAAAAGAAAGAAAGAAAAAAAGGTGGGTGGGTGGGAGGAGGGTCTTGGGGGTGGGGTGGGGGCGTGTGGAACTGACATTTGCTCATAATGTGTTGTTCCCTACATGCTTGTATCTCACTATTTTTATTTTCCAGTTTCATGCAGGGTGAGATTAATGTATGAGGAAAGTAATTATCTATTTAAAGGAGATTAATGACATGAGGAAAGTAGTTATTTGTTTGAAGACGAGATTAAGAGGGAATGACAGATCGGATGCAAGGAAAATCTTGATTGGTTGCTTTAGTTGTTTTCTGTTGTTTTCGAATATCAAGCCAACCTAAGACAGTCGTTGTCATTCTCACTTGTTTTCACATGTGCATAATCTTTGTGTTACTACCTTAATTCATGTTAGTTTGTTTGTTGTTGTTGTTTGATGAATAGTTGATTTGAAAACAAGATCAGCCTGTCAGAAAGACTGACTCCCGAGTCCCTCAAAATATGTTGTCAAGCAGGGATATTGATTGCCCCTGCTCCCTATCAAATCCTAGAAAGCTGCCTGTACCTGTCTAAAGTTGTCAGTTTTAAAAAATCAGACTATCATCACTGATGTCACATCTGTGATACTAAAGTAATGAAATGCTATGACATTAGCTTAATAAATTCTCCCACGTGTAAATAATTATGTCCAACTATGGAAATTTCCAGTGTACGTGTGGGCGGACCGTGTTGCCATGTTTTGGGTTGTGTGGACCAGGGCACAGGTGTGTCAGATCTTTTTCTTCGTTCGTTGGCTGCAACAACCACGGCGTTCACTCGTATGTACACGAGTGAGCTTTTACGTACATGACCATTTTTACCCTCCCAGTGTTCGTTCGAAAGTGTAGATAGCATTGTTCTCAGCCACCAAAGACAGAAATGGTGTTTGCAGCTGCCATTCATGCCTTTGATATATACCGCCACACTTCCGCTGACCTAAAACTCGTATGAAGTCCAAGCCACCACACGCCCACTTGTAATGTAGTAAGGGTGCAGCAACATTGTGAGCGGCTGTTTGTGTTGCCGGTGCCAGTTTTCTTCCACTGTTGTTAATCTTCAGCGTTGTAGTTACCACACCCTTGTTCCCTTTCCCCACTTTGGCAGTTGGATTGT
>NC_134876.1:68736717-68759217 GCF_041734735.1 Babylonia areolata | reverse complement strand
ACATTCCACATGGCTGAACATGTAGCATTGATCAAACTGCGGGCGATGTGCCAACATTCCACATGGCTGAACATGTAGCATTGATCAAACTGCGGACGATGTGCCAACATTCCCCATGGCTGAACATGTAGCACTGATCAAACTGCGGACGATGTGCCAACATTCCCCATGGCTGAACATGTAGCATCGATCAAACTGCGGACGATGTGCCAACATTCCCCATGGCTGAACATGTAGCATCGATCAAACTGCGGACGATGTGCCAACATTCCCCATGGCTGAACATGTAGCATTGATCAAACTTGTCTCAGTGAAGTACTATCATGGATATTCCAGCGTTATGGCAACTTCCCCACGCAGTCTTTTCAGCGTGTCAATAACTAGCACTGAGTGTAATTTGTCACTGTCAGATGTCTGACAATTCCTTGATGTCGCACATTGTCAGTGGGCTGGGCTGGCCTGTATTGATTGGGGAAAATATTGTGTTGTTAGTCAGTCATGGCTGGATCAGGGTAGAGTCTCAGTTTGGGATTGATGTGAGAAGACGAGTGGCAGGGTGAGAGGGATAAAAGTTGTGTCTTGTACAGTGAGAACTTTCTTATAAAATTATGAAAGTGGGTCACCGTAGCTAGGTGTTGCTGACGGTTGTGCCGCAGGACTCAGGTACTACTGGTTGAGTTGAAAGAACTGTTTTTGGCACCAGCAGCACACTTGACACAAGTCATTCAGAAAGTGGTGAAGCTTGGAGCATCTGATCAGAAACGCCACAACTGAAATACCCTCAGTGATATTGGCAGAAAATTCAGCGCTGTTTTTGTTTGTTTTGTTTGTTTGTTTAAAAAGTTTGTAACAAAGCAAGAAGAATCCATTCTGAAACACAACTGAGATGCCCATCATACGTGATATTGCCAGCAATGCCAGCGTTTCTTTCTTCTTCTTTTTCTTTTTCCTTGTTTAAGTATGTGGATCAGGTGTGCCTTTAGCTGCATTTTGATTAGTTTCAGCAACCGCTATCACAAAGAATGATGCAGGAACAAAGCCGTCGGCCCAGAACTGTCTGGCGCTGTTTGGCCAGGTCTGACAGGAGGAGGTCGAATTCGAAGTGTATGGTTGAGTTTCAGTGCAGTCTACCAGGCTAATTTGGATGTTGTGATTGGGTTGGTTTGATCCTAAGTACTTTATTCATTATTTGCCATATCAACTTTTACCAACATAAGTCGGGTTCACGTGTTACCCTGGGCGTTTTCACAGTTGTCGGTCTCTGGCAAAATGTATGTATTGCGTTTGCTTCTGTTGATAACTCAGCAAGCATAAAAGTTGTCTGCTGGGAAAGGTGCAGCATCTTCCTCTTTCTGTGTCTCATGACTAACCTCTGCAAGTTCAGGGGTTTTTTATTGTTGTTTTTTTTCTTCACGAGGTAAAGAATAACTTCTAGAAACATCGGGCCTTTCTGGGTATTTCCAAGGAAATTTCTACCACTGCTGCTGGGATGGAGTCACAAGTTCAAGAGAAAAGGATGGAAAACAAACTACATCCGCATGCTCAGAAGGCTCTGTCAGCGCTCCACTTTGGAATACATAGGCGCTTGGCTTAACAATTAGCCGGCTGTAATCATATCAATGTGACAGGACTGGTCCTCTCATCAGTATGACCTGTTTCAAATTGTGAACTATATTTTCAAAGTCTTTTCATAAAATCAACATTTTTATGTTTGAACAACACACACACACACACACACACACACACACACACACACACACACACACACACTGTGACATCGCACGCACACACACACACACACACACTCTCTCTCTCTCTCTCAAACGCAATGATACAATGAAAGAAACTAGTATCCATTTAATGACACCAATCCACATTTTATCTTAAAACCTGTACTTTTTTTGTTTTTGTTTTTTTGGTTATATTCCGTGTCTTGATTCCCTGAGCCTCACACACTTAAAATTTTAGTGGATCAGACCATTGCCGTGCAATTTGCACGGGGGAATGAGTCAATAACTATACATCAGAATGTCGTTTCTAGGTTCTTGGACTTTGTGCATTTTCTATGAATGCTCCTGAGGTGTATTTGAGTGAGTGAGGGTGCATGGCAAAAAGCCGGTGGGAGGGCACAGAGACAGACCGCAGCGGCTGGAAAAAGGCCTTTCGAAAATACAAAAATCATGTGTCTCTGTGTGTACACTAAAAAAAAAAAAAAGGCTTTATAAAATATAGAAATCAAGCGCCTCTGTATGTGTACCAAAAAGCCTTTAGAAAATACGGACATCATGCGCATCTGTGCGTGCACTGCACATATATACAAGCTTAATCAAATATTGTTTCTTCTAGGATTTGATTCAGTCAAACTTTCCCAGTAACATCCAATCCCAGATATTCTTTAAAACCACACAGACTGATTTAAGTTGTGACAAAGTTCAATGGCTACTGGACTGGATTCTTCCTGAGCTCACGCATTCCACTGTCAAATCTGTGTGCAACATAAATTAATCAGCTTCTCTCGTTTCAAGGGGGATTTTCTTTATTCATGTTAGCCATTATTTCAAAGCGATGCGGAACTAAAATGACGATAATCATGGAGTGATGGCCTCAAGTAGAGGTAACGCGTCCGCCTAGGAAGCGAGAGAATCTGAGCGCGCTGGTTCGAATCACGGCTCAGCCGCCGATATTTTCTCCCCCTCCACTACACCTTGAGTGGTGGTCTGGACGCTAGTCATTTGGATGAGACGATAAACCGAGGTCCCGTGTGCAGCATGCACTTAGCGCACATAAAAGAACCCACGGCAACAAAAGGGGTGTTCCCGGCAAAATTCTGTAGAAAAATCCACTTCAATAGGAAAAATAAATAAAACTGCACGCAGGAAAAAATACAAAAAAAATGGGTGTCGCTGTAGTGTAGCGACGCGCTCCCCCTATGGGGAGAGCAGCCCGAATTTCACACAGAGAAATCTGTTGTGATAAAAAGAAATACAAATACAAATCATACTTTTTTTTCTTCATAACGTCATTCATAAGAGCGTTCAGTGTTGTCACTGTTTTCATGCTGGTGATGACAAATGACACCCTGCTACAAAGAAGCGCCGACACAGAGAAGAGAAGTGTGTCGCTCTCATTGCCTTCCGCATAAAAAGGAGAAATGGCCGGGCGGGAGGAAAAGGTCATATCGACAAAATGACAGCAATGACACCAGCAGCAATTTTTCCCCTCCTCGCAGATGAAATGGGAGCTGTACAAATGTCGCTTGGATATGATGACAATAACATTTCTGTCGACCTACTTTGGCTGGCTGCCGTGAATGTTTCTGTCGGCTGACCCACTTTGACTTGTCACTACATGTGTGGCGGGTGTTCTCAAGTTGCAGTGATTTATAAGGGGGTCCTTCGCATTGTTTTGTAGTGTTTTTTTTCCCAAGAGAATGATCATAGTTTTTGTTTCCCATGAAGATGTGAAAGAAATATAAATGAATTATTTACTACCATTAACGGGTGGTTACTGAAGCCGCATTGAACTTAAAATCCGAGCGTTTTGGGTTCGATCTCTATCAGCCACTAGTGGACTTAAGGTGGAATTTGTTCCGATCTACCAAGCCAACAATTATGCAGAATTGGCATACTGTATCATACATTCATTTATACATTCATTCATACATACATACATAGTATCATGCCTCAGCATTGTAGGTAAAGTCCACTCACGAGTCGTCCTAGTTCGGTTACAGCAACAAGCCGAACGTGTCTAACCCGACGGACTCACAGTGTGGTTTTCGTGCCAACAGATCGATGATAGACATGCTCTTCACCCTCCGCTAGCTTCTTGAAAAATGTAGAGAACAATACATGCCCCTGTATGTCACAAGTTGCTTTCATCAACCTCACCAAGGCATTCGATCTGGTAAGCAGAGAAGGTCTTTTCAAGATCCTACCAAAGATAAGTTTGCCACTACAAGACAAAATGATGATGATGCGCATTGTGTAGGAGTCACTGCTTGATTCAGAAACAAAATGTTAGGCCGTCACAATATACAAGGTGTAAAGATGAAGCACAGGGACTAGCTATTGTAATCCACACAAAGGTGAAAACGATGGTATTAAAACAAAAACAAAAAAAACAAAAAAACAAAAAAACCACAATAAAACAAAACCAACACAAAAAATTAATGACGGGCGGAGAACGGGTGGTCAGAGTCAATGTGGAACTATCCATATATATCCCGCAGAACGTAGTTGGAATCCGCGTGCAACCTGGTGGGTTAATAAGTGCGGAGATTTTTGCCAACCTCTCGGGTGAATAGTGCCAATCTCATAAATCCTTTCCGTGCGTATACGCATTGAGATCGAAAGTTTAAATTTATCATGACCTCACAAGCCATGTCACCGTGTTATTCCAACACAAACAGCGTACGCCGCCGACCCTCGAAATCGACGGAACACAGCTGCTTAAACTGATCAGGTTTCAGTGAAAGAAAAGTCAATCATGGATGTAAACGTTCGCTAATAGAAGGGAGGGCGGGGTTGAAACTGCAGTCCACGACCGCAGGTAAAAAATATAGGCTATACACAAATGATACATATTCAATATTTGTATGATAGTCAGTCGTGTTCGGCTTTGACCATCAGAACAGCAGAGGAGGCAACTGCTGTCCCAACTATCTAAGCCAGAATTCGATTATATTGGAGAGTGTGTTGCCCAAGTTACATCCCCACTCTCTCTGCCAAAAAGGTTTTAAGACAGTTGGTGCTGGGATCGGTTCCCAAAGGTCAACTCGCCCCAAAGGCTGCAGCATTAAGAGCCAGCGCAATATTCAGTGCGATATTAATGGTATTTCCTGTGGTGTCATCATCTCCGGTGACAACCCTAATAATTATGGTCACGTATGGTTGGTTTAGCCGAAAGCAACAATAATAATGTCTTAGTTTTGTAAGCTGGCTTTCAGTTTTAACTTCAGTTTCTCGAGGAGGTGTCACTGCATTCGGACAAATCCATATACGCTACACCATATCTGCTAGGCAGATGCCTGACCAGCAGCATAACTCAACGCGCTTAGTCAGGGATTGGGTGCATGCATACATAACTGTGTACCTATCCAAGTGAATTTCTACAGCATAATTTTGCCAGAGGACAACTCTCTCGTTCCTTTGGGTTCTTTTTCAGTGCGTGCTGCACACGGGACCTCGGTTTATTGTCTCATCCGAACGAGTGGATGCTCAGTTCGATTTTCCAAACTTGGGAGAAAAAGCGATAGTGGGATTCGAACCCAGACCCTCCCGGACTCGGTATTGGCAGATGAGTGTCTTAACCATTCTGCCATCTTCCTCCCTTGATTTGGTGCAAGCAGTGAATATCAGTTCACTAGAAGACACACGTGTTCGTGCATCTGGTTATGAAAACAATGGTTGACAGAGATTACCTTTCTATCGTTCTATACTCGGCTTATCATCAAATAAAAGCCTCTTAAGTTGCCTCAGTCAGGATCTAAAAGGCAAAGCCACACATGGAATCAAACGCTGCGATCGATGGTCCATCATACATGCTGTATACTGCATGCATGTTCTTGCAGGTCGGGCACTGAATTCGATTCACTGGTATGTTCAATCATAATATTCAAGACGGGACTCCCCTGTCAGAGCTGTGCCAGGGATGACTTTGAAGTCAACAAAACCACAGATAGGGTACACGTTTTGTTTGTCTCAGTGGATGGGTGGGACAGACTGATGTGATGAATGACAGTTCTTCTGAACATGACGTGTCTTCATAGTGTCTTCAGTCTTCAATTGTTTATCGCCGTCTGTCACAGGATGACCTTTATCCAATTTCAGTGTGTTCATGGGTCTTAGAGCAGCCGTTTCGTCATCGATCATGTCTATGTCTACGAGGGTGTGCTACTAGTAGTGGCGTCAGCGAGACGAAACATCTGCATTCAGTGATAAAATCTTTACAGCTGACATCGTGAGTTATGATGGGCGGGAAAAAACAAAAACAAAAAAACTTCTGACAGTTCTTATTCACAGCCACCTTCTCCCATTCTGGCACCGTTATTGATCCATTCAAAGGGGCGGGGGGGGGGGGGGGGGGGGGGGGGGGGGGGGGGGGATTAGGCCTACAGACTTTGGGGTTCTCAAGTCCTTGAACTAATTACTGAACTCCCGCTCGTGAGACGTTGGATTTTGTTGTTGTTGTTGTTTTTGTGTTTCTTCTTCTTCTTTTTCTTCTTTCTCTCTTTAAATACGGTCCAACGGTGGCTCTTGTGCCGCCGCGCGTGTTATAATGTCCTTCACACACATGAGACTCGCGCGCCGGGTGCCAGTGTGCGTCCGTCAGTTAGCGCACGCGGCGCAAGCTATCAAGCATTCATAAAGAGAGAGAGAGAGAGAGAGAGAGAGAGATTAATCAAAATTCGATCATCGTGTTTTTGTTGAAGTTAATCGATTTTTTTTAACGCCGGCGAGGTTGCACTGAGAGAACTCTGTGCCATCTATCTAGTCTCAATATTTTGTACATCTGTATCTTTGTCCGTGAATTTATGTCTGTCCTCGCGTGGCGCCCTACATCCGTCCGTTACCCTTTGTGCCAGTGTCTGTCTGTCTCATGTCAGTGTCTGTCCGTCTGTCTGTCTCCATAGTAACGCGATGCCGAGCCTGAGTTTGCCGCGTGTGTTCGTCATTCTGCCCGTGCGTTGCCCGTGCAGCAGCTTCTCTCATGCACTGATTTTCAATGTCATTAAAAATTTTGGTGAGGTTTACTCTTGTTGATCGCCGGATTGGAAAAGAGAGGAATGAGTGAGACTGACAGAGAGAATAAAGAGAGGGTTGAGACAGAGAAGAGGAGAGATTAACAGAGAGACAGAAAGAGAGAGAAGAGGGGCCGGAGGGGGTTGGGGTTGGGGGACAAAAAGCAGAATCGAAAGGACGAAGGATGTCAACCACTTTTAACTTTTTCCAGTGCTTGCGTATGCCTATATGTGGATTTATGTGATACTGCCTGCAATGGCAAAGTTCTCAAGTTGTCAGAAATAATCCATTGAAAATCATATTGCAGATATACATGCCCGACCTCACTGAGGAACACTGACACTCGGACTCAGAGCGTGGCGTGCCAGCGCATGCACACACAAAGGCATGCTAGCAAGCGCGCAAACACACACACTGACACACACTGACACACACACACACACACACACACACACACACACACACACAGACCGCGAGCACATGCACCCGCGTGCGCCGGCGCCGCGCCGCGCGCACGACTCGGACACACAAACACACGCACGCACACCACACACATACATGAACATGCACTTACACGGCATCATATGCGCGCACACATACACACACATCATGAACACACAAACACCCCCCGGCCGGCTCCCCACACCCACTCGGCCGATGTGCCGTCCCCGCAGCTACCCCATTCAAAACCCCAACCCCATCGCAACACACACACACACACAGAGAGAGAGAGAGAGAGAGAGAGAGAGAGAGAGAGAGATCTAACCTAATTGTACGCCGAAACGTGCAAAAAACATGCGTAGATACTTTTGTGAAAGATTCGCGATTGTTTCAAAATCTAGTCATATGGCTGACAGACGTAGAAACAACAACATTAATTTGCAAACAGCGACAACAAAACCGTTAACCTACACTAGAGAATGCACAGTAGGCCTACATGCGCGCGCGCGCGCACACACACACACTCGTCCATTACGCAACGAGACATCCTTATATGTATTGTCTTAAGACATGACACATGAACTTACACAAAGCTTCAAAATAAGTCTGTAGGAAAGTCACCTACTGAAGTCCAAACTTTTCACATGGCATAAAGGTGTTCTGTTACTGTACTTTGAACTATAAGCAATCGCGTCCGCGTTCTATCAATGGCCTAAATAACGTATTTCTGTCACCCTCCTGAATTTCTATTGTTGATATCGTGTGAAGGAAAATCTCTCTCTCTCTCTCTCTCTCTCTCTCTCTCTCTCTCTCACACACACACACACACACACACACACACACACACTGAGACACAGACAAACAGACAGACAGACAGACAGACAGACACACACACACACACACACACACACACACACACACAAGAGCAACTCCAGGGTGACCTTTAGAGCGTCTTGAAGGGAACATAAAAACACGGTCGAGCCTCAAGCAGTGAACACAGTGTGCACGGCAGAGTAAGAACTGGGTGAATCGACCCCTTTGAAAACAAACACAATATGTGGGCACACACACACACGCACACACACACACACACACACACACACACACACACACACACACACACACACACACACACATGCACGCCTAAGCAAACGAGGGAACGCACAGAACAATAGAAAGAGAGTGACAATGATTATTTTTACAACGGTGGAAGTGTTGCACAGAGAGAGAGAGAGAGACAGACAGACAGACAGACAGACAGACAGACAGAGACAGATAGATAGAAAGAGACAGACTTACAGATCGCTCTTCACAATGAATCACACTTTCTATGATTATATATGATAATGCTGCGTCAACAGAATCGTATTCATAACTTTTTTCTTTATATATATATATATATATATCTTCAGGCAAGAAGCTGTTTTACAGCAAAAATTTGCTGCTTTTTAAGAATACAACTTTTAAGACATGAAGAGCCTACTGTTTTTTATATTTTCTATATTTTACCGGTCTTGGTATTTACCTCAGTGCTTTCTGCAAGGAGCGGTGCCCAGGATACGAAGAGAGTGTGAACTATCTGTATATATATATATATATAAAAACTAGTGCAGCTTCCAGTAGATAATACAGTGCCAAAAAACGCATGTGCTCCCTTACTGAGATAATAAAGTTATTCTGATTCGGTTGAAACGAAACAGTCTTGTAAAAACAGAAAGTATATAAGATAAAATAGAATGAACAGATAAAAAATAAAAGAGAATATTCCCTTTTTTTTTTAACCCAGTTGTCTCGAACCGGATCATTTTTAAAAACTTCACTGTTAAAAAAACAACAACAACAACAAAAAAGAAGCAAAAAACAAAACAAACAAACAAAAACCTTCATTATCTTGAAACTGGGGACTTAAGCTCTGCCAACCAGATCGTTTTAAAAACTGTGTTGTTTTTTGTTTGGTTTGTTTCTTTCGACTTTGCTTCAGGCAAACAAACTAAAACAGTATTATAAAATTTAACTCGTATTCTTCGCTCACCTGATTCCTCAAGTGTTTCTGACCCGTTTTAAAACACACAAGTTGCAACTGTACTATCTGATCGAGTTTGCTTTTTAACGGCGGAAAAAAAGAAAGAAGGTGTTTGTGCAGATACAGCACTGACAGAAAGAGATAAAAAGATGATGACGAAAGTGAATCTTCAAAGGTTGATATGAGAAACAGGCAGACACAGATGATGACGAAAGTGAATCTCCACGGACTGAAAGAACACGGGATCAGGGCGTACAGAAATAGCCTTGTCTTCACAATAGTCTTCGATTTTCTATTTCTAGACAATACGTGCTTCCTGAAAATAGGCTCACTTTCTATGATGACTGATTTCGCAGGACGCGGGACGGAATACAGGTGTAGGTTTGCACGACGTTTATTGCTCACTGGGTGAAACGGGAGGCAGATATCGGGTTAAATTTATTGGTGACAAGTTGGTTTAACAATTTAACACTGTGGATATATATATATATATCACGAAAAAAGAAAATCAGTGAAACCGGAGCAGTAGTGACAAACCATGCTATCAACTTTCGAACTTGGTGACGTAAATTCGAGTCGAATACATTATACTTTCCTGATGACAAGTTATGATAAGTTGGTTGGTTGTGTACGTCACGTGTCGAAAGGGCATGGGAAGCGGTGTTCGTGCACGAGTCACAATACCTGGATTTGGTGCTGTGGCATACAGTCCTTGGACCCCTCTCTCCTGTTCTCAGCTCCCACTCCACCCCCCAGTTTTCACTTGTTTCGCTGCTTTTTTTTTCCCCTCTCGCACCCTTCTTCTCAGTTCTTCTGCATAAGCAATAATAATAATGATAATAATAATGATGATGATAATAATAACAACAATAGTATTTATATAGCGCTGAATCTTGTGCAGAGACAAATCAAAGCGCTTTCACACCAGTCATGTCTCACGCATGCATAACTCTAAAACTGGAAAAACTGAAGACAAAGAAGAGGCAGGGAAGGGAGGCTGTTTTGGGAAGAGGTGGGTTTTAAGGCCAGACTTGAAAGGGCTGAGTGCGGAGACCTGAAGAAGCGAAAGAGGAAGTACATTCCAAATGCCAAGTCCAGAGACTGAGAAAGAACGGCAACAACAGTGGAGTGTTTGAATCTGGGTAATCCCCGCACTGCCGAACTTCACTTGATATGTACGAGTGGGCATTTATGTGTTTGACCGATTTTGGCCCTGCCATGTAGGTCGTTTTTGGGCCGGGGGTGTGCATCACTGATCAAAAAATATTTCAGTTTAGATCAGTGGGTGTCCATGCTGGCTAGTATGTTTTTGTTCCCACTATAACTGACTCCGCGAAACGCTGACACGCCGATTATAGGATCTTTAACATGCACACTTGGGTTAGGCACAAGCAGGTTTGTGCGTATGTCGACCTCAGTGGGAGATAGATCGGAAAAATATCCACCCTCAAGTTAATCCACCAGGTGCGCCGAAACCGGAGACTGAACTTGGGAAATCCACTGAGCACTGCCGCGGCTCTTTCCATTCAGTTAAGTATCGTACGAACTAACAAAGTCACAAAGACCACAGTCCACGAACAACTTGACCTTAGGGCAGATCGCCAATAGGTCGTTAAACTCACCACCACTACAACAAGGTCACTGACCGTGCAGTCGCCCGGCAAGAGAAAAAACTGGGAGTGGAGGGGGTGGGTATAGGGGGTGAGGGAAGAGTGGTCAGGACATGGCTCCACTGATCTAAAAATAGAGCATGCATCTCACACACACACACACACACACACACACACACGCACGCACCGGCGCACGCACAAACACACACACACACACACTGACACACCTCAGTTATGTGACACACCGCACCGCACATCATTGAACAGACATTCACTGACAAACGATCGAAAACTAACTTTTGCACGATCTTCAAAAGTGAGAGATCAACCGCAGAAGCGAAACATGAATTACGACAACTGACTTGTCACGAAATTAAACGAGAGAGAGAGAGACAGAGAGAGAGAGAGAGAGCCGTGCCGGCGTGGGTGGGTGTTAAGTTTGTACGAGTGCCCGCTGTAGTGTGCGCGCATGGCGGCGTGCGTGTTTTCGGAGGTGTGCGCGTATGTGCCCAACTGTGTTCGCGCTCGCTTGTATTGTATTGTATTGTATTGTCTCGGCGTATCTGTTACGACGAATTACAGCAATGCGGCATTGACTGAACAGTAAAGTAGGTATTCATATTATAGTATCTGTCACTTAATAGTTTCGTTCAGTTTGTTTCTTGAGGCGATTAAGCTGAGCCTTAATCGTTCTCCGAGTCAGTGGAGTCTTTTTTCTCATTCTGCAATATGATCTTTAACACTGGGTGCTTTAACAGTGGTTGTTCATTCTGCACTGAGCTTCACAGCTGAGCCACACTGGGCTGATTCAGCCGGCCGGTTAGTCTCACATTGTTCTGTTTATACTGCATTCCGGCAGTACATAGTTTTATTGCTGTTTCCGTGTTCGGTTTATATTACACTCATACATAGTTTCACTGATTAATGTTTCGCTTTTTCGGCTTTTTGAAGATCTGATTTTTTCCCTCATGAGCTGTCGTGACATTGTCTCTTCAGTCATGTGCACTCCTCACGATACGTGTCTGTGTGTGTGTGTTACTGACGACGCCAGTATGTGCGTCAGTGTCGTCAAGTCAATGTGTGTGTGTGTGTGTGTGTGTGCCGGTGTCAGTGTGTGCTGGTGTGTGTGTGGTGATGCCGTGATGAGTGCGGCCGCCGGTGTCACGCCATGACTGCACGCGTGTGTCCGTGTGTGTGTGCGTGTGTCAAGTGTGTGCAGTTCGCGGGTCACGGCCGGGTCAGTGCGCTCTCTCTCGCGCGCGCCGGCGTGTGTCCAGTCGGTATGTGTGCCCGGCCGGGAGCCTGAGTCCGTCCGAAAGTGTGTGTGTGTGTGTGTGTGTGTGTGTGTGTGTGTGTGTGTATGTCCGCCTGTCTGAGTGTGTGTGTGTGTGGTGTGTGCCAGTGTGTTTGCCTGCGTCAGTACTAGCACGCCAATGCAAGCAAGTGCATTGGGCAGTAACCGGCCGGCGCCCTCAGTTGCATATATCATAGTGTTTGCATTGTACTGTATGATGGCAGTGTGTCCGTCACCGTGTGTGCATAGTCAGCCGGTGAAAATTATGCACGTGAGTGCGCGTGAGTACCCGACTGAGGCCTCTCTGAGGAGTATGCTCGGCTACAGAGGACCGAATGAATATACAACTAATGCCACTGCCAGCGGTGACTGATCCAGTCGACGCGACTGAGCCACTGCTGAGTAGCTATCCGATTCGGCATTAAATAGTTGCACTGACGCGCACGGAGACATCAGTCACGGCATCGAAGTCAGAGAGGAGGGGGTAAGGCAGGGGTACGAAGCCTGAGAGACTAAAACAAAACAAAACAAAACAGACAAAAAACAAAACAAAAAATAACACACACAAGAAAGAGACTGAGACTGAGAGAGACTGGGACGCCGCAATAGCCGAATGGTTAAAGCGTTGGACTTTCAATCTGAGGGTCCCGGGTTCAAATCACGGTGACGGCGCCTGGTGGGTAAAGGGTGGAGATTTTTACGGTCTCCCAGGTCAACATATGTGCAGACCTGCCAGTGCCTGAACCCCTTTCGTGTGTATACACAAGCCGGGAACTTGAGATCAACTTGATACGCACCGCGTTAAAGATCCTGTAATCCATGTCACTCGCCGCGCGTTCGATGGGTTATGGAAACAAGAACATACCCTGCACGCACCCCCCCCCCGCACCCCCAACCCCCCGCTCCCCCGAAATGTTAGTAATGGTCAAAGTTATGACCGCTGAACATTAACGGAAGAAGAAGAAGACTGAAGACAGATCCAGAGGGATGATCGAGAGATTGGACTGACCGACGTGGATTTATAACTGATTTCGGTATATGCATAAATTTCAACTGACTGAAAATGGTTGATAACGACATCCAACTCGACTGTGGCCGGACATGTCTCACACATGATGCCTAACAACTGACAATCAGAGAATCAAGAAAAAAAGTCAGTGGAAGCTCACGTCAGTGCCGGAGTGGACGGCCACTCAGTGACGTGCATCAGAATAAACTACCATGATATTTTCCCAACTGAACGTCAGTCTGGCAATGTTTTTCATCACGAATGGAACGTTTAAGTCAAACTGACGTTTAACATATTTTGATAACACAATATCTTGGCCTACTGACGGCAGAAGACTTGTCTATGCAGATATACGGCATCGAGCCGAACATGTATTATTCGCAGCTGCGAGTGCGCATTTAAGGTTTTCCTCTGTTTCAGGTTCTATCTCTGGCGTCAGTTTCCCCAACGTGAAACAACACGCGATTGTACATTTTCTTTTCTTTCTTTTATTTCAGTCGTGACTTCTGCACTTAACCGAACGCCTGCGTGAGGGTTCTAACTGTAGGTCTGCGAGGTTCCGCCTGCACATTGAGTGAATCCCTTGGCAATAGAAAGTTGCGCAAAAGTGGTGCGCAGTAAACCGTCCTCGCTATGCAAGTTGTGTTGTGATCGCCATCTTGAAGCTGTGCCAGGGAGATAAGTAGGGGTGATCGAAAGAAAATCGTGAATATTCCGTGCCATCGACGGCACTGCTTTTGACATTTCATGAGCACGTAAACGAAGATGGCCACGACGGATAATAAATTTTCAACGACCGAAAGGGTCATCAAAAGTGAGTATTTTATTTGGGAAGACTCAGCCATCTTCCAACCGCCATATTAGACATGTCCTCCATTAACATTTGCATCGATCGCACCGTACACAGCCTTTTAACCTTCTCTGTGTAAATCAGTTACTGTTATGCCTGTTTTGTAAAGGTCATTTTTATGCTGCTCTTTCTGTCTTTCTATGTCGAACACATTTTTTTCTGTGGTTAAGTGTACACCCTTGTTTCCAAAGTGGAGAGTGCTGTGTTTACATTCGTAACAACACTGTCGGCAGGCTACTTAGTCTGTTGCTGCCATGTCTATTTTCACTTTTGATAACCTTCGATCACACCAAGAAATATTCACTGAAATAAGACGTGTTGTGCCATTGTGGCTTTGACAAGTAAACGACTTTCTTAGCATGTAAATGATTTACCGATTAAGCTGCTCTGTAACTAACCTTTAAAGTATAACAAACAACTGCAGCTCCCTTTCATTTTCCAGTTTTTTCAAGCAGATGGAAGCAAGCAAATCCTAAGCCGACCAGTATTTTGGAATGGTCGTGTTATTTATATAAAGCTTGAGTAAGAATGAACATAGATTGTACAACCTTTTAATTTAACAATAAGTGATAACTGAATAAGTGTACAGAAATTTGTGCTGCACAGCCGCAAGCAATAGTTTGTTGAATTTTTTTAAATTTGTGTGACAAGCCTGAGCATTGTTAACTGATCTGGTATGTAAAATCAGTCTAGCACTATTCATTCCACATTCTGGTTTGTCAAACAGATCCTTCCATATACGTATGTTTTAATGATGGTATATATTTAGCAGCTGCTCTAAACAGTTTGGCAAGCTGCTTTCTGTACATATTACATATTATTTGCATTTAACAGCAATTAGTAATTATTGTAGTTTATTAAGCTACATCCCTTCCATATTGAATTCTATAGTAAATAATGTTTTAATCATAATTTATCAACTACTCAGGTTTTTCAAGCTGCATACCCTCCACGTGTGTTTTTGATATAATTTTACACTGATTACTCATGTTTATTAAGCTGCATCCTGTCCGTGGGGGTTTTTGTTGTAGTATATTTGACATAAAATTATGCCTGTTTTATTTTCTGTCTTTTGTTTTTGTTAGGTTTGCTATCATTTCATTGGAAGCATGTGTCTCTTCTTCATTGCTTTGTATTTGAAATATATTCGGTTAATCATTCATTTGATTTGGTATGAAATTTTAAATAAGTAATGCTCATTTGGTCTTAATTAGAGTAGGCTCAAACCACCATCCCTTCAGCAGTCAATACTCCTCTCACACCACCCACAGATGTATACACCTATCGGCTGTCACACACCTGTACACATACCTGTACATTCACCTGAGCAGCAAACAAAATACCTAGTTGGACAAAAAGAAAGTGGAGTGATGGCTTGTTCCATTCTGGAAAATGGTAAATATTCATATTACATTGGCAGTATGATGGAATTAATACCCATTGAACCCTGTGCATGAGCATTGCTCTGATATAAAGATTTGTTTCCTTAAACATTTTCATTGTTCATACATAAGTATAAACCACAAGCAAAGGGAACTAAATTCTACAGTATTTCTAGTTGTGTCCATGTATGCTCATACTGTGTCAAGCTGAAGGGAAAAAAGCATCAGTTTCAGTGCATTTTTCTGCGTCAGTATGGCAGGGAAGCCTGTCAAGGCTGTAAACTCATTAGGGTTGAATGGGTTAAGATTTTGAAATTTGATCCGCAGATCTTTTATGAAAGAGTAATTCTCCAGATTTGGTTACTCATGATGGTGCATGCAATTTATTGGACACAAAGAGGAATGTTTGACATATACACATCCCAGCACACCACAAAACTGTCATGTATAGACTTAAGTATCAGCAGTACTATAAGTTACAGACCTATAAAACAGCTAGATTAAAATTATTAATTGAAATGAAAATTGTGCCTCAAAATGGCCACCAAAAATTTGTGTGAAGCTACTGGGTTGCAAGTGAAGCATCATGCACGTTATGAATGACTATTTCAGTTTTTCTTTGCTGTTTTGTTATCTTATCTCAGTACAGTGTTTTGCTTTTTTTTAATGAAGTTAATTGTGTTTTACTGAGTTGTATGATGCTTGAAAAAATACCCGTAATGCGCTTTACACAGTGTGTCACACTTTACCAACAAATTTTAGACTGCTTCTGAGCATATTCGCAGCTATAACTGATGTTTAACGCTTATTAAATTGAAAGCTAGGTTGAAAAGTTTACAGATGTACTCTAACTTCTGTAGGAAAAACCTTAGGAAGAAATATTAAATCAATTTTCTGGCGTGACGTCACCTGTTGTACGCATTACGCTCCACTTACGAAGTTACAATCTGTTTACCGAACACAACAACTGAATGAGAAGTTATGGAAGAAACAATCTGTATCTGTGATTTCTCCATACTCCTCTAAGAGATATTTTGACAAGTCAAAATTAGGATGCGGTCACACAGTCGACTAAGCGTAAAGCGTGCGATGCTTTTCGACTGTTGCAGAATGATTGCTGCCTTGAGAATTATTGTGACCTATTTTTACTTGGTTATGAATAACATAATATGAGCATTGACTCGATTGAGTAAGGGAAAAGTTTAGATTAGGGATCTACAGTAAACTTTTAGACATTTGTCGCATGAATTACAGTGTGACACATCCACATTGATCTTGTACAGAGTACAAACATTTCTTATGTGCAATTATGTACTTATTTTACCTTCATTTCAGTCTTCTGTATCAATAATCATAAATTATTAAACATTTCATTTACAGGCCCATGCTTGTCACATTGTAGTACGCAGGACATATCACACTGCAGTATGCAGGACACCGTGCAAGACCCCAATTTCATACTTGATTGGGATATTTTGCATTGTGAAAATGTCAAGCACATGTTTGGATTCATTTGACCATTTCTTTGATGCTGGGGATATGTTTTTAATGCATGTCCCAGAAGTGGATGTGCCGAGGAACATTACAGATGGCTAATCCCAAAAATGTTGCCTAGTTAAAACTGATCCCAAGTTTCTTTTGTAATCCAAGAACACGGAAAGTATGATGAACAAATCATATGAATAAATGATAAAGAAAAGCACCTCCTCTTCTTGTTTATTCTTTGACATACTGTCTGTGTCACATATAATGCTGTCACATGTCACATGTAATATTGTGACAGCATTTCCCAATTCCCACTGTGTGTTTTTATACTTTGAGCTTTGAATTTGATGCTTTGCTCATTATTTAAGCTTGTCGTTAGTAACATTATTAAGAGCAATGTATTAGAGAAAAGTTTCAATTGAGGATCCACACAAAAGTTTTAGACAGTTGGGTTGTGTACATTTCAGTACTTGTGCAGAGTACAAACATTTCTTATGTGCAGTTATGTACTTATTTTACCTTCACTTCAGTCTTCTGTATCAATAATCATAAATTATTAAACATTTCATTTATAGGCCCATACTTGTCACATTGTAGTACGCAGGACATATCACACTGCAGTATGCAGGACACCATGCAAGACCCCAATTTCATACTTGATTGGGATATTTTGCATTGTGAAAATGTCAAGCACATGTTTGGATTCATTTGACCATTTCTTTGATGCTGGGGATATGTTTTCAAGCATGTCCCAGAAGTGGATGTGCCGAGGAATATTACAGATGGCTAATCCCAAAAATGTTGCCTAGTTAAAACTGATCCCAAGTTTCTTTTGTAATCCAAGAACACATGAAGTATGATGAACAAATCATATGAATAAATGATAAAGAAAAGCACCTCCTCTTCTTGTTTATTCTTTGACATACTGTCTGTGTCACATATAATGCTGTCACATGTCACATGTAATATTGTGACAGCATTTCCCAATTCCCACTGTGTGTTTTTATACTTTGAGCTTTGAATTTGATGCTTTGCTCATTATTTAAGCTTGTCGTTAGTAACATTATTAAGAGCAATGTATTAGAAAAAAGTTTCAATTGAGGATCCACACAAAAGTTTTAGACAGTTGTGTTGTGTACATTTCAGTACAGCACATCCATGTTGACCTTGTACAGAGTACAAACATTTCTTTTGTGGAACTTTATTTTATTAGGTTTTTACATTCACTTCAATCATCTGTATCAATAATCATTTGAATGTATCAAATATTGAATTTACAGGCCCATGCTTGTCACACTGTAGTACATCAGAAGCCCTGCAGGACCCCATTTCATATTACAAGTCTGAGCAAAATGGCAGCATCACTGATTTTCTAACTTTTGAAAGGTTCTGTACATCATTGCCCACTGAAACAATGAAAAATTGTAGCCCAAAGCTTACTTTGAATTTGATATTTTTACATGATTTTAACATTCGAGTTACCAATTCTGGAGAACAACTCTATATTGCTCTCACCTGTTTCACACGTCATGTTTTAATTTTTTCTTGTTTAAAATTGCAAAGAAAATGAGCATGCAGTGATTTGTTTAGTTGTTGTAAAAGGTGTGCATGTGTGTGTCAGTATAGTATGAAATTCTTGTGTGAAATGTTTAAGCAAACCCGATGAATTTTTGGGTAAAAATTACTAAATCGCCTTGTGGCTGATTTGTACAGTCTACAGGAATAGGCTTCTTTTTTTAAATAAATTTTTAATTTTATTTCATTATTATTTTATTATTTTTTTTAAACTATCCAGAGACCAAGTCTTCTGCAACATCTCAAATCTGTAACTATCCACACTGCACATCCTGATTCTCCTGTGTACTCTTGATGCAGCAGCCACACCTAAACTAGCTTCAATTGTTCATTTGTGTCTTAATCCCAGCATTCCACAACAAACTGTCAGTATTAGCTTGCTTCTTTTTGATGTTATCTTTTCCTCCTCCTTCCTGCTATTCTTGTTCATTTCTTCCGCCTCTTGCTCCTTATTCAGTTATTGTCAAAAAATCTTTTCCCCTGCCCTTTTTTCTGCACCATTTCAGTGACAAGTCAACTCAATCAAATTGATGAAAATTAAGTTTATTACTCCACATGGAAATTGATTTGTGCAACAAATTAAAAATACTTTATTATTCCACATGGATATTAATTTGTGTAATCACAGGCTGGTTATGAAATAAATAACAGAATTTAATCAGATATGCTAAAAATATTTTAAAGCTTGTCAAATAGAAATTTACTGTAAGTGTAACTATTGATAGACTAGAAGTAGAATATTAGAAGTAAAACACACACACACACACACACACACACACACACACACACACACACACACACACACACTGTTTGTCATGCCCATAAATTGATATTGAAATACATTTTCCTGTGTAATCTGTAAAATGTACAAAAACAGTAAAAGAAACAAAAATCAGAATCCCCGACCAACCCTTTTTTCATTTGTTTTCAAATGATGTCTGAGTTTTTAAAAATATTTTTATTACTGTTGTTTTGCATGTCATTTCCCACAAGAAAGTCACCCAGTAGACCTAAGTTAAGTACAAGTACAGTAATTAGTGATAAAAGCTAAAATACCAATGATAACAAAGTTGTTGTTAATTAGAGAGTGTGCTAGTGGTTTAGATAATATACAGAGGATGAAATGAGAAAGCAAATAACCACTCATGTTTCAAGAAATGCAGATGAAAATGTTTTAATGTATCACACTACCAGGATATCATAATGAACATAATTGTCCTTACCATGACTTAAGGTGGCTGGTTGATCACAGCAATATTTGTATTGTACTTGTAGTTCCCTGGTGGTTTTGTATCCTGAATCCCACTGAAGATAACTGCAGTCTGCTGAGAAAAATTCTTTTTTTCTTTTCTGCCATATTTATGCCTGTTTCTGTTGCATTGCAGGTGTGCCATTCCCACCCAGCCACAGGATTACTATGAGTGAAGCTTTCGATTCCAAAGGAAAGCCGAAACCAGATGTTCTGAAACAGCACTTTATCCTGGAAGGACGTGTTACTGAGGATGTGGCTTTACGTATCATCAACGAAGGAGCTGCTCTTTTACGCCAGGAAAAGACAATGATCGACATTGAAGCACCTGTCACAGGTAATTTTATGATTGTTTATATTTTTTGCCCATGTTTCCCTGCCTGCCCTCCTGTCCCTTCTTGTGTCAAGTGTCAGACAGCAACTGAGCAAGAGCATAGATTGCATGGAAAAGGAAGTGCAGTAAATGACAGATGTGTCTGTGAGCAATCCCTATCAAAAACCCTACTGAATTTGTTAAAACCGCAGGCCTATGTTGTCACAACATGTCTAAGTAAGTTACATGACTGTGTTGGACTGAATGAGCCTATGAAGTAAATTTAGATTTCCATTTTGACCTTCACCAGTGGACAGTGGATTTAACAACAGTCACATTGTATGAATGATTTTACTTACCCTGCTTTGTCACAACATGCATTGTTCAGTGTCAGACACAGTATGTATTTGAAAAACATGCTAAAAAAAACTCTGCAGGCAGCGAGTCTATGGCTGAGATGGCTTGTCATAAGAACTTGAAATGAAGTATTCATCTTGCATGAAATATATCATTATTTGTGCAAAACAATATTACTTTCTGAAATTTCATTATTTTTATTTCATTGCAAGGCAAATACTGTCAAAAGGAAATAGTGCAAAATTCTTGGCTTTTTTCACTTTCAGCATCAAGCTGTGTCCTGCTGTCTTTTGATGCCTTTAGTAATATCAGGGTGGTGGAGTGGGGAGAAAGGGCATCATAACTCACCTATTAATCTTGTAAAAAGTAGTTAAAGTGAGTTCGCTGTACACATATTACAGTCCCTCGTCACAGTCTGTCAGTCAATATTATTACTTTGTTACATAATACATATGTTGGAGATTTAGTTGGTCTTTTGTCTCAGGTGTTTAGTTTGCGAGGTCTCAGATATGCTTTTGAATTTGATTGCTTTAATTTCGTAAAGCCCAGCTAGTGCAGATTTGGAAACAGCATGGCTCCACATTTGTGTCATTCTCAGGGGGTTGGGGGTGGAGGGGGATGACCCCATATTTGATTTTCACTCCCTGACAAAATTCTAGGGGTCAGTGTTAATTGATATGTGCACAAAACATACACACACACACACACACACACACACACACACACACACACACACACACACACACACACACACACACACACACAAAACAAAAAAGAACACTTGTACTGTTGTAGAAATTCACAGGAGAACGTTGAGTCTGCATGTGTCTTGAGTCAGGCATGTTGATTGTTCATTTTATGACAAACAAAAGCTGCATTGGCTTGAGCGACTGTTGTTGCACAGACATTTTTGGCTTTCTTGCAACATCACAGTCTGTTTTTCAAGTTAAACAGCATATTTTTGTCAGTGAAGCAGAGATGTGTCTCCATTATTTTCAGTTTATAAACGAGTCAGTGCCAATTAAAAATATTTATAATAAATAGAAAATAAGAGAAAATGAAATAAACAAATTGAGCCATAAGCCTTGAAAAGGAGATCCTTCTAATGTATTCTATATAATTTGCCTGATAAAAAAAAAAGTGACATTTAAAAAATGCCATCTGATTTACAGCTGAGCTATGGCCCATGCTTGTCATCTTTTGTTTTTTTGTGTGTGTTTTTTTGTTGTTGTTGTTTTTTCAGATGTCACTGCTTTTAACACGATGAATTTATGTCAGTGACACAGAGAGAGAGAGCACTTTTTTTCTTTTTTTCCTTTTTTGCTGCCCTATCATCTGCTCTGTTTCAGTGACATCACTCCCATGCCGCTCACTCTGAGTATGCTTGTCTTCTTTGTTGACAGTCTGGCATCCAAATCTGGCCAGAAAACTTCTGTATCCATCATCCATGCCGCTTTTTTGTTTCAAATCTATGCTTTTCAGGGGGTAGGTTGCTAGGTGGGGTTTGGAATATTAATTCAGTAAGTGTGTAGCTGCCATGAAGTATTTATACTTCACTTTTAAATTATACAAAATGTTAGGCAAAGGAACCAGTTTAGATCATTGTTATTTTATTATATCAGAAAAGAAAAAAGTTCCGTAAAAAGCTTGCCATTGGTTGAATGATTGTGGTGATGCTTGCATTCACTGATTCAGTGTGTCATGGTGGCCTTGAATGGAAAGACAAACATGAAAGACATGCTTTACATATCCCCTGTCTTTGTTTCTTGCTGCAACATGTTGGTGATCAATGTTTTTGCAAAGGTTTTGTGTACTGTTGGCCAGCCAAATCTGCTTCAGTGCTTTTCTGGGATACACTTAATGAATTTGAACTTGAGTAGACTACAGTGCATGTAACTGTAAGTCGTTGAATTTCCCACTCATCTCCCAACACCTCTCTTACTCTTAGTCTTGTACTGCCTACAGGCAGCTCTAAACCTACTGACAGTCCTGAATTTAACAAAACTTGTGAAATGGAATATTTCAAAAGTATGGCGAGAAAGTCTCATTTGAGGTGTGTGTGTGTGTGTTTTAAATTATAAATTAAAAAAAAAATACTTTATAGTTTTTTTGTAGCTTACTAGCTGAAATGAATGCCTTCAGTTCAGTAGTTTACAACAAAACAAGCAT
>NC_134876.1:68596717-68731717 GCF_041734735.1 Babylonia areolata | reverse complement strand
CACACACACAGCAGCATTCTCCCTACAAGTTGCAGAAATGGCGAATGTGGTGTTCTTGCTGCAAGTCACAGAGCGGCGACTACGGTGACCTAAGGGTTCACATTTAGCTCCTTTCAGACTATACACTGTTTGATTGTACTTACATACTCGAGAAGTATACAGTTCTTACACTTTTCTCCCTATACATTAATGCATAGGTCACACATTTCAGTTTGGAAACTGTTATAATTCCTATGGGCCTCTAAATATCTTAGAGTATAATAATGAAGAACTAGAGTACATAGATACAAACATGAAATGGTTAATTCTGTCCAGGTGAGCCCTTGGATACCTGATTAAAACAATATGTTTACAAGTAGACAGGTTTCAGAAGAAGTGAATAATAATTGGTTTCTTCAGTTGAACTTTGCTGCATGAAAATTGTGAATTCTAGTCATTTTAGCTGAATTAGTATTGTTTACAAAATTTTACTAATGCCATGTGTGCAGTGGTAGGATTTTTTGTTAATTCTATTGTTCTTGTGACAAAATCAGCCTAATAAGATGTTTGTGTTTCATGGGGAAAGAGATTGACCACTTAGAAAATCATGTTCATGAACTGATCTTATCTTGCTGCCAGTGTGCGGGGACATCCATGGTCAGTTCTTTGACCTTATGAAGCTGTTTGAAGTTGGTGGACCTCCCTCATCAACGCGGTACCTCTTCCTGGGGGACTATGTAGACAGAGGATACTTTAGCATAGAGGTATGTATTGCTTCGTTCAGTGAATTGAGTGTGATTCTTTTAATTTCAGGCTGGATTCTTGTCAGTCAGTGTACTGGTGTTGTCTTTCAGTGTTTGTGGAGGTAACTGTGAAGATCACTTGCAAAATCTGCACATGATGATGCATTGGGTACATGTATCTAGGAAAATATTAACACTATTTTAAGTATTACTAATGACAGTTTATCTAAACTTTTCCGCTGTCTTCCTGTATCCTGTGATGTGAAAGGAACAAGTTTAAATGGCAACCAATAAGGCAGGAGATACTTAATACATTGTGACTGTAAGTGTAACATTTAGTACAGTCCTCTTAGTCTGTGTTATTATGAAGCAATCTTTTTTTTTTTTTTTTTTTTTTACTTGAACTACTTGTGAACATGATTTAACTTATAGTGTATGTATGTTTATCCCCGTTTTCCAGTTGATTGCCATTTGCATCAGTTTAGAGATCTGTATCGTCATTAGTACTTAAGCATTTAAACTTAATTCATAAGTGTGTTGAGAGGAGTAAAATAAGTTTGTCTGATGTAAGAAATGAAAAGATCTATTTGATCTGAAGAACAGAATAATGACTGTGTCCAGAAAAAAAAGTATTTGTGTTTTGATATTTATGCTTAATTTTGTTCCAGTGTGTCCTGTACCTGTGGGCATTGAAAATCTTGTACCCAACAACGTTTTTCCTTTTACGAGGCAATCATGAATGTAGACATCTAACAGAATACTTCACATTCAAGCAAGAATGTAAGTTTTTTAGTTTAAGTGATTTACAGAAATTTTTACTGATTTTAGTGCTTTTGGCTCTTGGTCATAAGCCCTGCCCCACCCCACAATACCATCTGAACTTCCTGTTCTAATGAAGCAGTCAGTCAACCATGCAGTCATCAGCACTGAAGGATGAATTGTTGATTTGTTGTATCACAATGCTTACTGAATAATTGTGGAAGAATCACATCTATGTACGCAGAGATGCCAACTGTTATGATTTCACTGTATTTTGTTATGCTCGATTGCAGTTTGTTCTGATGTTACGCCAACGTCAGGATCATTCCGATGATTCACATTCGAAGTCATAGCATGGTCACATGCTTTCCCGTTGTAACATTATCCAGACTCTCTAGACATATCAATCATGAGGCCAGGGTAGTCACAGCTAACCTTGGTCTTGCATGATGATGCTCAGCTAATCGTGTGCATTTTTACATTGAAACAGCATTGAGTAGACCAATCAGCTTAATCATTTGCTCGAATAAGAGAGAACGTGGCTGAAGCAAGTGTTTGTATGCTTTTTAGATCAAATGTAAGTTTGCTGATGTGGCTTGGAGTCCAATTGTTCCTACCATAACCAAAATCAGAATGTTCCTACCAAATTTCCAGATTGTTCCTACAAACACTTGACAGGGGTTGGCATCTCTGTGTGCTCAAATGGAATATGTGCAGAAAATGTTATCAGTTTTCCCCATGCGAAGTAAGTGTTCAGAATTAATTATTTGTGTGGTTGATATTTTGGTTATTGGGTTTCTTTTTGTTTATACAGTGAAAGTATTTCAGGCAGGTTAAACATTACTCAGCATTTCATTCATTGTGTATCCCCCATTTCCCCCTTTTCAGATCCTAGGGTAATTATGTGGATGCATTACTGTTGTGTTCTGAATTAGAATGTTGTTGAAATGTAAAATTGTTAACCTGTTTAGTGCCAGAGAAGTTTGTAAATAAGTGCTGTCTCCTTTCCGGGTAATTTTAAGGATTCAGGAGAAATACATTTATATTTTAAAAAAAGTTAAATAACTATAGCAGATACAGAAAGAAAGTAACATTTTTGTGACAGAAAATGAATAAGGATTCTGAATCTGGGCTTTCCCCCCAATTCTAGGTAACTGTTCAGCCATTTGAAAGGGAAGAAAATAATTTTTGTCTGTTTCCACCTCCACAGAATGAAATCTGTAAAGAAAACAAATACAGCCAGAAGTAGCTTGCTTTTTGTCTTATACCTGAAGAAGAAAAGAAACAGGTTTCAGGTTTATGATAACAGATAAGTGTATATAACAATCTCAACTCGTGTAGACATACAGATTGATATCAGTCCCAATAATGACGACCTGTGTTCAGTCAAGATAAGAGTCAAACATGTTCTCAGAAACAGAGCAGTTATGGCATCTTCTAAAACCTGCTCCTGTGATCTCAAAGTCCAAACTCCAGAACACATTCTTCAGACCTTCCCCTCCTGAAAGAGCTTAGAGACACCTTGTGGCCAAAACCAACCTTACTGCACACCAAATTCCATGGCTTCAGACAAGACATGGAGAGAACAACGTTATTCATCAGACAGGTTGGATTGACACTGTGGAGAGGCGTACAAGAAGAAGAAGAAGAAGAAGACACATGCACCACATGGCCTAGTTAGCAAATCATTATCAAGAAGAAAGGAGTCTTCTGCTTGGCATATGCTTATTGGAGTTGTATCTTAATAATGCAGACTCATTAAACTAACCATTCAGTCTGTTTGTATTCATTGAACCAAACTCCCATGAAGGAAAAATCAGAATAAATGCATGACACCATTCAACGTAATAGGCATTGTGGCAATACTTTGTAAAGGACGTCATCTCTCGCCTTATAGGCACTGAACCGGTTAAGTCAGCAATCTAATGGAAGCAAACTTTGGGAAAGCAACATCATAGAACAGACAACAAATCATTTGCTCAAGTTCTTATTGTCAGAAAGGATTGATATTTTATTGTGCAGGCAAAATCAAGTACACAGAACGAGTGTATGACGCTTGCATGGATGCATTTGACTGTCTGCCACTATCAGCTTTAATGAATCAGCAGTTCCTGTGTGTGCATGGAGGGCTTTCTCCAGAAATCCACAATTTAGAAGACATCCGAAAGGTATGTTTTGGGGTATTTTTTCATGGTTATAGTATACAACACTAGATCCAGGAGCTTGGTCTGTTTGGCAGAAATAGGGGGTCTCTGTTAAAAAAAAAAGTATATTAAAAAGGTTTTCTCTGTCTTAGTAGACAAATTCATATTGTATTAAAAGCATACACACAGATGTATCTGTAGAGATGCACATACAAATGCATACATGCGCATGTAACTGAAAGCTTACATGTTGATACACATGCAGGTATATAAACTGAAACTCGCACACACATGCTAACACAGTGCACAACATGACAAAGAAATGAGCAAAATAGATATTGACATGCGTGCAGGTATGTGCACAGTGAAACTCACGCACACACACAAAATTAACACGGTGCACAACATGACAGAAATTATCAAATGAATGAGAATGTATTTACGGAAGAAGAAAAAATATTGGTCTGTGTGTGAAGAATATACACATGAACTGACTCTTATCTTGGATGCCTTTCCCTCCTCCCAGCTGGACCGTTTCAAGGAACCTCCAGCCTTTGGTCCGATGTGTGACTTACTGTGGTCAGATCCCCTGGAAGACTTTGGGAATGAAAAGACGACAGAACACTTCACGCACAACACTGTTCGGGGTTGCTCATACTTCTACAGGTAGGCATTAATTGTGTACCACCAAGGTTCATATTAGGCAAGGCAAGTCTCTAAGAACTGACTGTTCTGAGTTACCCTCTTGCAAGGTGCTCTTGTTATCCACAGTGTGTGTGTGTTGTGTTTGTGTATGCATGCCTATATGTGTGTGTTAAGTTTTTCTCCACTTCTGTTGCAGCTATGCAGCTTGTTGTGATTTCTTGCAACAGAACAACCTGTTATCAATAATCAGAGCTCATGAAGCTCAGGATGCTGGGTAAGATATGTTTGTTTTGCTTTGGGTGTGATTTTGCTTTTATTTGTAAGCAAAGTGAATAATTAGTTTTGTCAACCTTGTTTTCATCAATAGATGTGATAAGGAGAAGACTTGCAATTAACAGCTGGATTAGAATTTTGACCTATCCCATTAATACATAATGTTACCATATGTGAATGTTTGTTATCATGAAATAAGTGAAAATGAGTCAAATGGATTGCTGAGACCAGAAATTTTGGACATGAGCAATATTTCATGATCAGTATTGGCAGGCATAACAGTGAGACTATTTTCATGGTATATTATTACAAATAACACTGCTGAGAGGGCAGGGTAGAGCAGACTATAAAGAAAAAATTGTGAAGTGAGCTTTATTGGTGTATAAAAGCTTGATGTGATCTAAGATTGTAGTTGTTGTACACACTGGTTTGCTTATATTTTGCAACAGTGAATACTCTGATGTTTGAGGACAGTTTGATAACTGTTGTGAAGACACTAATTTATTGTTAATGTTTATTCTGTGTGTGTGTTTTTTCAGGTACCGCATGTACAGAAAAAGTCAGACAACTGGTTTCCCATCGCTGATAACAATATTTTCAGCTCCTAACTATCTGGATGTGTACAATAACAAAGGTGAAATATTTTGTCACCTTCACATTACATTGTCAAAATAATGGGTCCTTACTTTATGAAATAAAAGATAAGAATGTGTTTCTGATTTTTGGAAGACCACCAGAGCAATGATGTATGATTGTATTTGTACAGAATATTTGATGATAACTTCTTATTGAACTATGAAAGATAAACACAAGTTGTCTCTCACAAATTCCCCCTTCAGCACACACCAACACACATGCTCCCTTGCAGGCACTTACAAACACATATCTCCCACATACTAGCTCATATGATCATACTCTGTGCATGCACACAAATGCACAAAAATGTGCTTGTATTTATGATACACATGCATACACATTCATATAAGCACATTAGACTCCACATTACTTTTACCCACAAATATTCTTAAGGCAGATGCGTCTGGAAAGATAATGCAGTGGAAGGAGGGGGTGGAAGGGACAGATTTTTTTTCTTTAAGAAATTATATGCTTAAACTTCGTCCCATTAGAGTGATATTCCTTTTGACAAATGCAAAAATAACATTTTTTTTTCCCCCTATTTCTTTCTTTGTGTTTCCAGTTGAAAATGCAGTCACTTTGCTCACTAACCAGTGCTTAGTGAACTTTACGGCGTCATGCATTTCATTCAGTAACTGGTGAATTTCAGCTGCCATTCTGAAGTATGAGAACAATGTGATGAACATCCGGCAGTTCAACTGCTCTCCTCACCCGTACTGGCTGCCCAACTTCATGGACGTCTTCACATGGTCTTTGCCATTTGTGGGGGAGAAAGGTTGGGGCACAGTATTGTCTCGTGATTGTAGTTTGCTTTATGGCCTGTGATCATGCTGATCTGTTTTGTGGTATGCAAGCTATAGCTGTTGATGGAAGACATCAGTGGAAAGATGGGGTTTGATGCACAAAGTACAGTTTTTCCACACTAAGCAGAGCTTGGTACTGGAAAGGGTCAGAATGAAATGTCTTATTTGAAAATGAAATACCTTGTTTGAAGACCTATGAATTTAATTACGGTGAGTGATAAATCCCAGCCCAGATTCTTAGTTTTCTATAAAGAAGTGGAAGAAGCATCATAAAAGTCTTGATTTGACTTTTAACCTTTAAAACTCAATTGATCTTTGGGTTGGGTAGTGGTTAAAAAAAATCTCTCATTAATGCTCATGTTGGTTATTACGTTTGGTTATATGTGTGTGAGTGTGTGTGAGCGAGAGAGAGAGAAAATACTGTAAAATGAATATGGATTTCATTTAGCAGATGGGTGTGAACAGTCTTAAAGACCTTGGCCATTTGTCATTGAAAGCCATGTTAACCCTTTCGCTGCCAGGGAAAAAAGATTTAAGTGAAATCTATGTCCCAGGGTTTTTTCACAAAAAAATGGGTATGTATTTTCAAAAAAATATGTGCTTCTTATTATTGGAGTGAGACCCATGAAATTATACATTTTCTGAAGGTTAAATGATAAGAGAACACAAAATGCATGATGTTTTCCAATTTTATATATTTTCAATGACATGCAGTTGTTTTGAAATCAGTGTTTTGTTTTTTGTCACAATTTCAACTTTTTGGTTACAAAATGAGTCAGGCAATTTGCAGAATAACATCTTATTTTCTGGACATATTGATAATACCTGTACACACAAATTATATGAGAACAATCACAATAAAAAGAGACATACACACAGTGTTTTGTCACTACTTACAAGTGATAACATTATTATAGATGTGAGGCCATGCCATCCTCAGTCTCCACCCCCCTCCTCTTCAACCCCTCTCACACAGTCACTTTATCCAGTTCTCATCAGACCGCGTTGGCTAGTGCCAAGAATATCACTCGCAGTGCGTCCTTTTAATTTGGTCACATTTCTGTTGACTGCTACAGTTGCACAGCCGGCATCACTCACTGATAGTCGTATCTTGGCCAGTCTCTTCATTGCTCCCTTTATTTTCTATCAAATCGTCTGATATAAGTTCATTAATGTCTTTGAATTTATGCTTCAATTCTTTCTTAGCATCAGCAAAAGAAACCAGTAACCCAGTGAAGTCATTTAAATAAAGGGCTGCTTCATGCTGTTGTGGGGTTTCTAGTTATGAATAGAATCTAGAAAGATTCCCCAAGCTAAAGCTACCAGTATTTTTGTCAACGCAATCAATACAAACCAGGGAAAATTCAGAATATTTCATTAACAAGTTATCTGGTCATTGTGGCAGCAAAGCGTACATGCTTGCGCTGATGAGTTATCTCGTCATATAGGCAGCCAAGGGGTTCACATTCTGCAGAAGAATGGGCAAGCCAGTAGAGTAACTCAGATGTATCCTGTTGTTAACTGGGGAAGTAATATCTCAATGACTTTCATAAAATATGTTTGGACTCTGTTGTTGTTTTTAACCTTGACAAGAGATAAGTTTGCCTGTTTGTTTTCCAGTGACAGAGATGTTGGTCAACATCCTCAACATCTGCTCCGACGATGAACTTGGGACAGAAGGAGATGAATCTGTTGAAGGTAGGCCATGCACTTTTGTTCTTTCTCTCTTTTTCTTTTCTTTTGCTATATTATTTTCTGTGGTCTAATCTTTTTTTTTCTGATGGTTGTTTTCAAAATGTTTTGTAGATATTTTTCTGTATTGGGATCAAGGTATTTAATGCTCAGCTACTTTGCAGCATCAGATGTATATATTATGCATTTAGTATGGATTGAAAATTAACAGTTGCATTAAAGTTTGATAGATACAGGACATTCTGTTTCATTGATAATTCTGTAGGTAATTTCCTTGAGAATTGGCTGTCTTTTTTTGTCTTTTTTTTTTTTAAAGTATATTTTGATGTAACTTAGATATATGTGAGTGTGTTGTGTTTATGTTTATATTTCTTTATTTACCTTTGGTGTTCATTGTGTATGTATGTTGTACGTACATGTAATATTCATATTCACAGTTTATCTTTGGTTCAGTATCAAGGATTAAATGGTGTATAATGAACCATATCACAGACCTTATCCCTGACCATCAAATTACAAAGAATCACATTCCAGTTAGGAGCTAGCTTTCTTTGCACTGATGCTCGTGTGCAGTCATGTTGGCTTTGCATTGAATGCTTTGACATCTGCCCATGATAGCCTGAGCTTGTGTTAAAGCTGGGTGCAAGGGAAGGGGAAGCTTTGTATGCATTGATGTCTTTCTCAGTTCACCGTAGGTGGGAGAGGGGTGTTGGGTGTTTGTGTGTGGGGGAGGGGAGGGGGGAGGGCAGGCGGGGGTGGGGGGGGGGGGGGGGATTAGTATCATACCAAATGTCAATGATAGGAGGAAAAAACAACAACAACAAAAACGGGAGGATGGGGTGTGGAGGGAATAACTAGTACTATCATCCTGAACAATTCCGTGTGCAAATTCATTTGGTGTTTCATATTAATAAAATGATGTTATATATATTTCTGAAAAAGAAAGCATGTTTGATCACTTGAAAGGTGACCATAGTTACATTCTTCCTTTCTGTTCTGCAGAATTTGATTACATGAACGCCTGTAGATTTAAACAAATACCTTGTCAGGGTTGGTTCATATTACACAAGAGCTGGGGACAAAACTAGACATTTACCTTTTCTGAACAAGTCAGTCATCATTACGCACATAGTATTGCTCTTTCTGTTTTTGCTAATTTTCTCATTTCACAATGTAATATTAACAAATATAGTAATCTTCTAAAGAAAAACTTGCATTTTCTTGTGATGTGAGTCAATCAGAAAGCAATAACAAGTTATTTAAGCGTTATGCTCTGGTCCATCAGTTATTACCTCTTAAGTCTGGTGACACAGAAGTCAGTCCAGGCCTGAACTTTGTAACAGACCTCGCCATCATGTATGTAAACACCTGTTGCATGAGAAATGAAAAGCAGTTTTATCAGAAGCTGAGTATGCTCAGTTTAATATAATCACATTATCTGAAACATGGCTTTCAGGTTCACACAGCAGTAGTTCCATCCACATTACAAACTTTCATCCACCGGTCAGATGTGACAGAACAAATGACCCACTAAGTTGGTGGTGTTGGTGTTTGTGTAAAAAAGAAAAAAAAGATCATGTTGTAAACCTTGCATCAACCTAAATGTAAATGTTTTAGAGGCCTTATGGGTTGAGACAAAATTAGATAAATGAGTTCATTGGTTGGATCTTTGTTGAATGGTAACCCTGATTTTCAAAGGAATACAAACATATTTATATTCAAAACTGTTCATCAGTTAATTTCTGATTCAGATCAATTTTAGCTTCAAAAATATTTGTGAAGAATGGATACAACATGATTCTGTTTGATAAATCTGTGTTGGATGCCCAAATCATACAATATCCTTGACTGACCTAATGTTCAAAGTTCGATGGCTTGGCCAATCTCATTAGCCCATGTTTCTCCTCTCCACTCAGTTTCCCCTGCCCATCCTTGTAAAAGAAAAAATATTTACTTTCTTTCTTTCATCAGGCGATTCCCTTGGTGACTGTAGCTTTAATTTCATTTTGATATTGATTGTGTAGCATTATCTTACTATTTGTTTTTTCTCTTCTCTCTTTCTTTTTTTTTTTCTTTTTAAAAAAAAAATCATTTGCTGTTTATGAATTAGTTATTTGATATAATTGATAATCAGGTTCATCAGCTGTCATTTTAAAATTGAATTGCAACGTGTGAGCACAGAATAAGCTTTAAGCTTGTTGATGCTCATCTTTGCTTGTATCATAATCATGTGTAGTGTTGAACAGTTAAAGATTATCAAATCCAAAGGTTTCATTTGTGAATGTTCATAACTGTGTAGAATGGTGGTGTTGTATTTAATTTTATTTAGTTGATATTCATTTAAAGGGAAAGGGAGTGGCAAGTGTTTGATATACAAATGAGTGGTTATTTTGTTGTTGTACAAATTTTATTTCAGATGTCATAATGAGTAATTTTTGTTCTTTTCTTGTTCTTTGCCAATCAAGCTGCTGAAGGTATTTGTGCTGCTTATTATTTTGTTAGATCAGCTTCACTGCTGATAGAGTCATTTTGTTCCTTAACCTGTTCTTGCTAACTGTTGTGATGTTCATCCTGACCACGTTATCTTTCTGTATTTTAATTAAGAACTAGATGTTTAACTGCAAGTTAGACTATGCTGTGCTGTTGACTGAATAGGAATATACAAAATTTATTTTAGACTTGCAGATTTGATATTTTGTAGTCAGACATTGACACAGTATTTCTTGCATCAGTGTCATAGAGCACTGATTTTTCTTTGCTTTCCTGAATACAATGAATAGTTTGACAACTTTTGATCAGTTAAAAAAATGTTACATAAAAAACCCTAGATCATGATGATAACACACGGTATTAAAGATACTAGCAAGATTACATGTCTCGATGAGGTGGGGAGGGAGTGGGAATTTGGGTGGGGAGTGGAGGGAAGTATGGTGAAGCACTGAAATGGAAAGGAGATAAAACACATCTGCATACACATGCATGTACATGTGCATTTACACATGTTCAGACAAACACAAATACAGATAGGCATTTATTTAACGTTTACACATGTTACCATGAAACTTATCACCTTATTAAGAAATGTCTGCTGATTCCTTTTAGTAATGGTGGAAGACTTATTTATCTCTACTAGTTTTCATTATGCACATATTATGTACAATCTCATTGTCATATGCACAATTACATTGTACACAGCACCAGATTTGCTTGCCTTCATTAGCATGCATTTCATTTGGAGCAAGGTTCTAAAGTGATGTTATAAAGCTTTTACATTCATTTCATCTGATATTGTTATCGGATCTTTCAGAAATGATCATCTAGTTGATTTGATATATTTGTCAATGTTTATCTTTGAGAGCTAACTTTTCTTTGCCTTTTCCATAAGAAGGAAAAGTCGAAAAAAGGAAATTAAGATTAGTGACAGTAAGGTGTGGTTTAATTCAGTGAGTTATCTGTTTTCTATGCTTGTAATGTTGTTATGCATTTGGACTGTTATGCATTGCAGTTTTGTGTTTTATTGTTGTTGGTATCCATGAAGAAGTTGAAATGCATTTGTCATACATTGGAGAGATTTAATCAATCATAATTAATATTTAGGTATTTTAGGCTGTCACCCATGGTTCAAGGGTGATTGATCTTTTTCACCCAGGGTTTTTGAATAGGACTATTATCTTGAACTTGGTAAAGCAGTTATGTCCAAATGCTCGAGAAAATAAAGCATTTTATTTGGCAGAACATTTTCTGAACACTGATCTTTTGCATGTCTGTATGCATATAAACAAAATATCTTCCCAAGCTCTTTTAGACTTGTTTAAGGAAGGCTCTTCCCCAGGTTTGAGGAACATCTCAAGTTGAATATACAGTCATAAAAGTGTGATCTGAATAGAGTTGCTGTTTCTTTGCTTCTTTTTTTTTTTTCTTTTTTTTTTTTTCAAGGTCAGCAATACCCTCCTTCCCTTTGTCGCCCGTCATACCCACCTCCCCTCCAAATTGAACTTGCCAGACTATATAGATCAGCTTTTGCATGCTTCATCTACAAGTGGTAGTGGTTCATGTATACAGAATTTGTCATGAAGGGAGAAGCTTCAGTTAGCAAGGACATTTTCACATACAGTCATATGGGAAGGGACTTGAAATCACTGAGCATCCTTTCTGGGGTTTAAGTTGGTGGCTTCTTTCAGTATCTGACTTTGGTAAGGCCAGCCCAGAGAGAATAATAGTTAAAAGGGACAGGTCTATGATACAGATTATTGCTTTTGCATTAGTATTTACCAGAATTGCTTTACAAAATTTGGCATATGGCAGTGATGAGCAAGTCTTCATTGACGCTTGTAAGTGCACAACCTTCCTCCAAATACAAACTCAGCTCTTGCATACATATTATGATATATGTATGCATTCATGCACACACACATACACACACACACACACACACGTCAGCATACACTGCATTACCTTTTCATGTCTTGATGTTGGTATTTCTTGAGACACAGATACATGGTAAAAATGATTTTGGGTCATAAGTTAACACAATTGTTATATACAAAGATTTTATAATTACATGTTTATAAATTTCATACATGTTTGTAACTTCTTTGTGAGATTTTCAAATGACCTATTCTTGAATGGAAGTTAACTAGTTATTGCATTTTTTTAAATGCAGGAAAATTAGGATATGTAGGCAAGTGCTTGTTCTCAGAATATACATAAGAAATAAGACTTTTTTCATGTTTTTTTTTTTCTTTTTTTTTCTCCTTTCTACAGAATATGGACATAAAGATAGGACAAACATGACCTCTAATGTGGAGGCAGAGATAAGAATATAGATATTGGAAACTGTTCAGCAAGCTGTACCATATTTTGCGATACCATCATTAGGCAGTCTTTAGGTGTCTTTTTACCATTACAGGTGGATTATCAGTTTATGGCTCAAATGATGATCACGGTAATACTTTATACTGATTTCAACAATTATCCCCCTTTTGTCTGAAGCTGCTGAAGGTATGCTAGATATACGGCTGAGCATTCCCGTGCAGTACTTATTAGTTTTTAGTGGAGTAGACTCAATGTTGTATGTGTGGTAGAGCAATAGAATGAATGAGGTCATTCCTAACACCGGTACCATACCCGTATTACCTGCATCGTGCCCTTGTAACGTTCAGTTCTATTTGTCACCCGCAAAAAAAGAGAGAAATCTCATTGCACTATACATTGTTTGTGATGCGGCAGGAAATAGTGGTCTGAACATGCTGCACTTTAAAGACAAATAAACGTGCAGTTCAAGTCCTACCCCATCTTTTAAAAAAGCAAATATGTGTCAGTGCCAGATATCGGAGTAAGTGGTTCAGCTGGCACCAGTGTTCTTGTTTTAATTTCTTTTTATTTAATTCTTTTCATCATATTATTAAATTTCTGAAAAGTGTATAACAGGTCCTGAAAGAAGGTCATCAAAAATATTTATTTAAACTCCCCCCCCCCTGAATTGGTGCATTTGGAACTCAATGTGTGATGTGTCAATGTGTGTGTGTGCTTATTTGTGACTGCATATCTGTGTTTTTGTGTGTGCGTGTGCGTGCGTATGTACATATGCTTGTGTGCATCCTCAAGTGTCACTGGGATATAACTAACAGAAATAAGAAACTTTTTGTCAAGTTTTTTTGTTGTTGTTTTTTTTATCACCAGGATCAGTCTCAAGTGTGATTTTGTCATTGTATCTGTTGTCTGTAAAAAAAAAATTGTGTAGCACACCCCCACATTCCCCACTTCTCCATAATGATATGAGATGTCCTGCCTGTTTCAATTCAGTAATGATGGAAGAATTATTTACTTTTTGTTTTGGTTTTTGTATTTTTACAACTAATATTTTCCAATCAACAGCAAAAGGTAATTACCCTCAGGATGAATGATAAGGTGAAAGCTGACTTTATTTGCCTGAAGGTGCTTACATTATTTTACTGCCGAGCTGATCACTATTGCTGATTTGACAACATTAATCTTGCTTGTGTTCTTTTGAATATGCCAGCAAGGCACTGAAGCGGAGATTCTTACTTTTTGCCATACTCTGTTTTTCAGTCACTTACTTACATGACACTGTTTTTCAGTCAGTCTTTTTACACATGTGCGCACACACACACACACACACACACACACACAGTGGCTTTGTGAATACTTCAGGGCCTCTCATCATATGACTCTTGCTTTAGTGGACTGATTCACTCCTACCTTGAATTTTTACAGGGCAAAAATTCTAGGCAAAAAGTTCTAAGGAGTGCTGCTAATGTATGCATACAAACACTCTCACACTTGCAGAATGCACACACACACTATCCAAGATCTGAAGCTCCCATTCAGATTTCACACACACACACACTCTCTCGCTCTCTCTCTCTCCCCCCGCCCCACCCAAGATCTGAAGCTCCCAGTCAGACTCCACTTTCTTCACACAAGTGAGAGCACTGCTGTAAAGTTATGTTGGTCTCTGTTTATCTACTCTTTAACAGATCATTAGGAAAATCAGAAATACATGGTGTAAGAGTGTAAGAACTAGAAGTGTATAAACATTTTAGTGTACAAATGGGGCATATTCTGTGCATCATAGGGAGCCATGTAGACTCGGACACCCACATTGTCTTGTGTATAAGTATTTATATCTGTATTACATACTCTATCCCCAACCCTTGCCCTTTCCACCTGTCTTTTGGTTACCTGTTTGAATGTGGTAACCTTTTGAGCTGATGCAAGTTTTACCAAATTTTTATGGTGATGTCTTTTTACGTGGATAATCAAAGATGCCAGGCCATGTTGAGAAGTTTTTTAATTTTCTACTTCCACAAATTGAGTCCTCAATAACCATGGAAAGTTTATTTGTTCTTGTTTCTTTCACTACATTTTTTTCTTTCTTTGTTTTGTCTAATTCAGTATTGCGAATGAGTTCATCTGTTCATATTTCTCTCTTTCTGTCCATCCATACGTATACATCTGTACTTTGCTCTCTCTGTGTCTTTGTTCTTTTAACAGTCAATCCATGCTTGCAAATAAAATAACCAGCTTTCTTGCTTCAAACATAAAGAGCGTGTAATATAGAACAAACAAAAAGGGTTTGTCATGAAGCCTAAAAGGTTAACATCTTTGACTGCAAGCAAGTGTGCTTATCAGTAAAGGATTGTTCCTTCACTTTTGATGAGGTGTGAGTAAGTCTAGCATGTCAAACATCATTCTGTGTCATTTCAACCCTTCCATGCAGAACAAAATCGCTTCATTTTTCTGACTGAAATATACATAAAGATAAAACAGTTTCACTTTATTGAGAAATGGTAAGGCCTCTCAAGAATACAGTAGGAATACTTGGTGTTATCCCATTCATGCCAAACTGATCTGATATTGATAAAGATGTTCTTGATTCGAGTAGCTAACATATACATTGTGTTTTAAGAATGGCAAGGTTGGCCATTTTTGATGTTTTACAGTCACGCCCTTTGTCCGATACACCCATATCTCTAATCATTCACCCCACTGTTCCTTACTTGTTTTGAATTATACTGTCTTGCTGGATACTCAAGAGAAATTATATGTAGTTTTTGTTTGTTTTTTATTTTAA
Source organism: Babylonia areolata (assembly GCF_041734735.1). Lineage (NCBI taxonomy): Eukaryota > Metazoa > Mollusca > Gastropoda > Neogastropoda > Buccinidae > Babylonia > Babylonia areolata. The sequence goes on along the minus strand of NC_134876.1, from coordinate 68,716,446 downwards.
TAGTCTGTCTGTTTATGATATATTGTTTATATCAAAATTATTCAATCAACAGTATAACCAAAATTATGAGCAGTTCTTGTTTGTTTTTATTTTAATAGACTGTCTGTTTATAATATATTGTTTATATCAAAACTATCCACCCAACACTATGACCAGCTGCCCCCAACCTCTCTTCCGTTTGGTTATGATGCTAATTCTGTGTGAAACAAAAGGTTTGACCATTTACATATCATTTATTGAACTTTGTGGAGTAGGGAAATAAGAAGAGTCATTGCTGAGGCCCAGAGCATAGTTATGAATTATGACATCAAGACTGTTTCATTTTGAGAGGAATGTAAACGGCAGTCTGAATCATCAAAGAAGGAAGAGAATGAACAGCAACAGATTATTGTCTCATCCATCATTTGTTTTTTGGCAGTGCTTGCATTCAGTCATTGACCTGTAGTGCTTTAAGTACAGCCAGCGTATGCCTACAGAAAGTTTCTTTTCATTTATGAGTTAAAGTAGTGGCCTTTCCCTGAGGTGATGAATGTCACTTGTAACATTTTTGTTTGACTTTATATTGTCTGTCGCTTTAAAAAAAATGTTTTTAGGGTTCATGCATTTGTAGGACTCAGCTTGAGGGCATAACCTTCAGCAGTTCAAGCACACGTGTCCTCATAAGTTTATGATTTGTACTTATTACTAGTTTTCCCAGCCATAAGTTTATGATTTGTATCCCTTGGTGTAGTTGAATCAGTTATATAGTACTAGCTTCAGAGATTGAACAGGACTTCAATCTAGGATTTATATGGGTATTTGCAATATTTTTACCCTCATCAGATTGCATGTTGGGTATTACAGAGCTTCAACCAAGCAGACTAAAACATTTCTGTAATTTTTTGCCTTGTAAATTGATTAGCAGGTGTAGAGACATGTTGATTATGAGATAAACACTTCTGCATATAAAGATGTGCCATGTTATTAAAGATAATATTTTGTACAAGTCAAAGGATGATTTTGTCATAGTTGAGTATCATGCATGACTGATTTGTGCATATGCGTGTTTTTATATACTTTTTGGTGTGTGTGTGTGGATGGGTTTGCAAGGAAGAGAGAAAAAGATATGATTTTTTTGGTTTTTTTTTTTTGTTTTTTTTTTTGTGCTATATATTTGACTTTTAAGTATTAAGAGTGTGTCAGCCCATAGAATTTATCTCTTTTCATTCCTATTCCAGCAAATACTCCAGACATCTTTCCATCGTTAAAAACTTCCATTCCTTAATCTCAGCATTGATGCATAAACAAAGCACACAGCATGCTTGATATTGTGTACTTTGATTTAGTTTTGAAGAATTTTCTTAAAGTGTTATATTGCCATTCATTTTTTTAAACATTTTATTTTTGCCTTTTGAAGGTGATGCTGTTCTCAAGAGACTTGGTCGCTCAAATAATGAGATTAGTAAGAGAAATTTGTTGCTGCACGTCCCTCAACTACTTGTTTGGGTGACTTGACTGTCGGATTTACTACGGCAGCTGCAGTGTGCAGTATACTCTTTATCTCCAACTAACGTTTGATGAGTTCTATGGCTTTCTTTAACAGGACTGGATTGTTTGAATTAATTCTGCACTAGCAAGTCTGAAACTGTCACTTTCTGCCCCAGACACTTGGAGCCTGATAACTAATCATCCCCTTCCATTTAGTTTAAAACATTGATCACACAGTGGTGGGTCTAGATAGCACTGCAGGGTGTTTCAAAGTAGGCTTGAAGCCATGAAAGAGAAGCTCTTAGGTGGAGGAAAAAACCAAAAAAACACCGCCACCCCCCCCCAACCCCCCAAAACTGACCAGATGCAATAGATATGTAAATAGTTGGCTGTCTATGGAATGATGTGTCTGATAGGATTAACTTTAGATTGTTCAGTAAACATACAAATAACATTGCTCTTAAAAAGAAAGAGAAGTTTGGGGGTACCTGGAATTAACAGTGAATCAGTGTGGACAAGTACTTGTATAGTTAAGGAATGAGGAAAAACCCACATGATTCAGAGGTAAACTCAGATATGTTCACAATGGAATGGGCTCAGAATGCAGTAAATCTGAGCAGTTTTCTGCTTTTTGTAGATTTCTTATTTGTCTTAATGTTTGGATTCTTGCTGTGAGGCTGTCAGTTAGCTGTTTATAAACAGCCTCTTGGCAGCTGGGCTAAAACTTGTTTAGGCCAGTGTCAAAGACAAAACAAAAAACAAACAAAAAACCCAACTGGTAGTTTGTGTTGCAGATTTGCTGTCTTTTCTCTGTTTCTTATAGTTCTACTCCCACTTTCTGTAGCTCTAGTCTCTCCCCTATCCCCACATACACCCACCCAAGTCCTCTCCTCCTCTCTGTCTCTCATGCGCCCACTCAGCCTGTCATGCTTTCTCTGCCTCTTTGCGTCTGTTTTGTGACGTATTTCCCATTTCACCCTTTCATCTCCAATCTCTCAATATTTTTTTTCTGTTGTATGTTTGTTGTGTGATTACTTTTTTATCTTTCTCTTAAGACATAGCAAAATAAATCAAAGAGCGTCTTTTCTGATTCACTCTGATTATCAATGATCCATGGAAAGTTGTGAAATATGAAGTTTCTCATTTTTTTTATGTGTAAAAGTTTTGACATATCTAGTGCTTAGAGGAATTTCTATGATCGTTGTAAATTCACCAACTCGTCCATAACAAACAAAACAAAACAAAACAAACTCACCCAAATTTATTGAAAATACATTTTGCCATGAATCATTTGTACAGCCTTGATGACTCAGCAGAAGAAAAAAGAAGTGGTCAATCCAAGACTTGTATTATTGTAAACATCTGTCTCAAAGATCCTTTGGACATAGAAGATTAGGAAGGTGTTTCTTATTTTACTGTGCTTCGGTTTGGGGTTAGCAAAATGACATACAGTTTCTCACCATTCTTTTTTCCTTTGTCCTGAGATTCCCAACTTTTGTTTTCTCTTCTCCAGTCATTTGTCCATCTTTTTGTTCAGTTCAGTAGTGAACAAAGATTTAAAAAAAAAAAAAAAATTAGTCTGTCATTAATATATTTTGTAGAATAGTTTTTAGGAGTTGCACATAGCGACATACATTGTGTTTAATGTTGATTACTTTCACTAACCCTGTCTCATCATTTCTGCCTCCACCCACCCTTGTCATTGGCGCCACTGTCTCCTGTTGTCTCCCTCACTCCTCCTTCCCTCCCTCCTCCTTCCTTCCCTCCTCCTTCTTCCTTCCCTCCCTCCTCCTTCCTTCCCACACATTTCTCTCTCTCTCTCTCTCTCTCTCTCTCTCTCTTGTCTGAGTATCCTCAACCCCCAGCTCCCTTCTCCAAGGATATGGCAAAGTACAAATTGGTTTAGGTTGATATTTTTATGCAAATACTTCCCCTCCTGCATATGAACTATAGTTCCTTAGAGAATGGGGAAAAATAAACTGTTTAAATAAAATGCTTATTATTGTGATATTTAGTTGATGAATACCAAAAACTGTAGGGAGGTGTTAGATTTACTGCTTTATTTACCACCTAATATGAAGCAATTAGTATTGTGTTGCTTTCTATAAATTTTTAGCAGTTAAAGATCATAATGATATGAGGATATCAAAACCTATTTTTTGCAAGGAGTGTACTGTGGTTAATTCGGAATTCTGCATGATAACTGTACACGTTGAGTTCTAATTGGCATCAATATGATTATTTTGTTTGTTTTCATAAAAGTAATTATTTTCCATTTTAGGAATGTGTGCAATGTCGGCCCACCCAGAAAATTGATGCAGTGGCTTTTTATCAAATCTCCTCAGTATGTGAAAGTGTATTAATAAGATATAATAACAATTAGAATGTGAAATTAAAATAATTCATCTCTCAAAAAGGATTACTTTTTTTCTGACCAAGTCATTTTGACAATGTACATTACAGGGATTTCCCCCCCTCCTTTCCGTATTTTATTCTTTCATCAAATAGTCCTGTCATTCTTCTTTGGGGAACTCTTTGATAGGTGGAACTGGAAGCAGAACAAGGAAACTGGTTAACTGTTCAGGAAAGCCCAGGATTCAGATCCTGACTGGTTGTCAGTTAGGATTGGGTATTCGAATGATCTTCCAGGTCAACAGATATGCATGTCAAGTTGTACAGTATATGGAAGCAAAAGATCACAACATCTGGTGAATGGGCCCGTTTGTGTTATTCATTAAGCATTTTGTTGGTCATGAAATTATCCAGCAAATACTGCTTCCAGAATTTGAGTATGTTGATCATTTCAGTGATTTTTTACATTTATTTATTTTCATATGAGTTCCTGCTGTTAGGGTCACAAATTATTATTATTATGATTTTTAAACATTCATTGTGGGTGAAAAAGCCCCAAATAGATGAATAATTTGAGACTATGAATTTCATAACTGATCCAAGTTCTTTTTACTTGATGAATACTTACAGTTGGGAGTTTTCTCATGTCTTGTGATTAAGATGCAGAAATGGTAAAATTGGAAGGAACCTCACTTAGGTTTTTTTGTTTTGTTTTTTAAAATATATGTTGCACTCTGTTCACTTGCAAAGTTCTTGATCGTTCACAAAGAAACGCCACTGATTATTGACAGTATGGAAACCTGAAATGGTTTTCAAAGTGAGGGATCAGAAACATGACAGTTGGTTTGGGGTTGGGTTTTTTGGGGGGTTTTTTGTTTTGTTTTTGTCAGTGAGAAATAAGTGAATATAGCATAGCAAAAGTGTTCCACTTTCTCACATAATCTTAGGACACACATGACAGTTTAATTTGAAGCATGTCCATGTTCAACACATACAACTTGTACATTGTAAACATGACTAGTCTGATTGGGTTATTATTAAATGATTATCGAATCAGATATTGTTGTCCATGTTAGGTGATTCAAGAAATGATATTGACATCCCATTCCTTTCTTACCTCCTTCACAGAAAAGTTCTGTATTCTGTTTCAAGAACTCGAGGCAGAAATTTCCCAGAGACTGATACTAATGTTTCAATAACAACGTTGTGAGTGTCGTGTTGATTCGAACATGGCGTAAATAATTGTATGTATGCATTGATACCGTACTGTATGTATTGCTGTTGCCATAATCCTTTTATGTTATATGTAATTCCAACAGTGTTCAACCTGTCAGCCACAGTTTTCCCCTTAACTCGTCTGTGAAGTGACTTGTTTTTATGTGCTTGATATTGTCTCTTACGCAGTACAGCATACTTTTGATATATATATTATTTTTTTTTTTTTTTTTAAGAATGAAATAAAGCGAAAAAGAAACCCTGCTTCTCTAATCCAGTAATGTGAATTGCTGTTGACTGCAACAAATTTCTTTTTACTGACTGTGAATATGTGACTACATCATGCTGTCATTTTGTTAATCATATGCATCATGAATAATGGCTGAGAATGGGTTTATTTTGTTTTGTTTAAAAAAGGAATACATTTAGAATTGAAGGAGGAATAGGTAGTTTTAAAAGATGTATATATATATTTATTTATTTAATTCTTCATGTATTTTAAGATTCCTTTTAGATGGTTTGAAGAGGGGGTTTTTTCACTTGTTTTGTTAGGCTAAGATAAACGAAGAACAACAACAAAAATGCCCAGTTTGTGTGAGCTCAGATCGAGGTCACATTTGCCACTGATGAAACCACAGGAACACACAGCACATTGTCACTCCTAGTCCTAGACTGTCACAGTCGTGTAGGTAGATTGCAAAGTTGTAGCACATTTGTGAGGTATCATGTAGAAGGTGTGTGTGTGCTGTTGGATGTACTCTTGATAGTTTATGCTAAGTCTATATTGTCATCCAGTTGAGCAGTTTCTAGTATAAAAGGAGACCCTAGTTTGAAGTCTGGTTCTGAGCGTCGCCCATTGGCATATGTTGAAAGTGTTTGTTTTGTTTTTCTGTGTGTAAACTAGTGGCAAGCGCCTAAGATACATTGATTTTAGTTGTGTGCTTTTTTGCAAGATGCGCTGATTATTCTGCAATAAATATTGTTACTAATCATTTTGCATTTGGTATTCTTATTCTTTTCTAAAAAGATATTTTTTGTGTGTGTTTAATTTTATTATTTCTTTTAATTGATTTTAACTGTTTTAATGCTGTAAAAGAAATGCTTTGTTTTACTTGCATTGGGTGGTAATTATGATATGATTGTGTGAATGACAAATTGCTAATTATAAAAGAGTGCTGAACTGTTCTTTGCTATTCATAAATGAGTGGTGAATTGTTTTTTATGCAGTTTATAAATGAGTGCTGAACTGTTCTTTGTGATCCATAAATGAGTGCCTAACTGTTGATTGTCTTTCAGTCTTTCAGTGATTAAGCAAGAGGTTTGACATGCATGCGCACATACATATTACACAAATCACACACTTCAAGTGCTGAGTTCTCCAAAAAGAGAGCCAACATGTTTTGCTGACCATTTTTACACAAGAAATCAGTAAAACAGTAGTCTCAGATAATTAGACATTGGTCTGTGTTTTGGTGTGAATTATTAGAATGTGATTTTTTAAAATTCATGTTCATTTAGTCACAAGTTGTTGAGCCTCTTATCCAAGACTGTAAACAACCAAACAACAGAACAGAAAGATTATTTTGTTTGAATCTGAAGACTGAAGAATGCTTTTTAAAATATGATTGGGCAGTGCTTTTCTCAGTTTTCTTTGTGTGTGTGTGTTTATTTTTGTCTTTCGGTCTCGGAATATGTGTATTGAGATTCACATGATTTATGTATGTGAGCAACAGGTTTCTTTTGCACATACTTCATTTCTTAACAGTTGTTTAACTGTCAGATTTTGTTACTCAATATGATGAGCATTGTATGTTGTGCTTTATTCTTTTTGTTTCCTATCGAAAATCATTACCACAAATAGGATAATGATTGTGACTTCTTTGATTCTTCATGTTTGTATAATGTTTGTCAAAATACCATTTTTCTTTTGTCTTTACAGTTGCTGCTCGTAAGGAAGTCATCAAAAACAAGATCAGAGCCATTGGGAAAATGGCCAGAGTCTTCACTGTTCTTCGGTGAGTTGTATTTGTGGGTCAGTTGAAAGAAATTTGCTGTGCTCTTTAAGCTTAGGGTTGAAATTCATGCTGATTTTGCTTCTTTTTTTTTCACAGCAGCACAAGCTGTGCTCCTGGGCACAGTCATGTTCTCTCTCTCCCTCTCCCTCTCTCTCTCTCTCTCTCTCTCCCCTCCTCCCTCCTTCCCTCTCTTCTTTCTGTCCCTCCAGTCCTCTTTCCCTATATTATTTTTGACTAACATTGTTACTTGCCTTAAAAAAAAAAACACAAAAAGCAAAAACAAAAAAACCACGCTGTATATATTTTGTGCGGAATATTTGATAAAGGGGAAATGGCATTATTATAACCCTCTGTTTACAGTTGACAGTTTCTGAATATGATAATAGGTTTGAGAACTAAAGATTCTGATATTTGTGTTTTGATTCTTAATTTGGTAATCGTATGGATTGTTTGATGTTGATAAATAGTTGCTATTATTGTTGTTTTGTATATGAGAGATGGTATCACGCAGGCTATGTTCCCCCAAAATGTGATTCTTATTCACGCTTCTTCAAATGGGGCTTTGGTCTTACTGAATAAAATTGTGTTCTGATCTTTCTCCTTCCATCCATCTCTTTTTTCTTTGCTGATATTGGCTTGTTGTTTGTTTGGGGGTTTTTTGGGGTTTTTTCATGACACTTGAATATGTTCCTGTAGCTTTTTAAGAGTTTTGTGTGCCTGAAGTAAATGGTACTAAGGATGGTGTAATGTGGTGTTTCAGGGAGGAGAGTGAGAGCGTGCTTCAGCTGAAGGGTCTCACTCCGAATGGACTTCTACCTCTTGGGGCACTGTCTGGAGGAAAGGATACTTTGACCAGCGGTAGGTGCACAGAGGAGTGTCACACGCATGAGGCTAGAATTCTTAGAAAACTGAATCTGCATTGATCCCCCACGCCCCCTGGCCTCCAACCCTTCTTACCCCTTGTAAGGATGCCTGTGAAGAAGATCACAGTGCTGGATTTACTCCAATGAAACTGAAAACATGCCTGTGTGCAGTCCCTTATGCATTGATTTTAAAGAAGCTAAAATTAATAAGTCACTTATGCTGTTGTGTTCAGTATGGACACTTAATGTTGTGATTTAGATTTTGTATTTCTTTATGTATCCTTTCCCCTCAAGAGAAATCAGCAAAGAGCCTTTCAATACACTGACATTTTTCCTCATTTGTTTATTCACAAATATGCGCAGTTGTAAACTTCTTTTTTTTTTATAGATAGTATAATTATGCTGAGAATGTTTATGTCTATGGTCCAAAACCAAGATGCATTTTAATTCCCTTGTCATGACTGTAGAATGTTTCTTTCACCTGCCCTTTGTAGGGCTATTGACAGTAATGTGTGTGACTTGTTTTCCAGCACTGAGTGGGTTCTCCCCATCTCACAAGATCAGCGGCTTTGAGGAGGCCAAATGCCTGGACAAGATGAATGAGCGCATGCCTCCGCGAAGAGACTCTGTGAACAATACAAACAACAAAGAGCATCACAAGTCTTAACTGCTAAATCTCTGCGTGCTAGGTGTTTACTCTACACACATTGCGTTGGCTGTCTCTCCTTTATTCTGTCATTCCCCCAGCCACCTCCACTAGCCTGCCTGACCAGGAGTCGTCACACAACAAATTGTGGTTGGACCTGATAAGTTGTTGTGCTCTCTGGCAGGAAGCTGGCTTCCTGCGTAGTTCAGCCCCGCCTGAACAGGTGCACTGTTTTACCTTCAACTTAACTGGTATCCACATTTTCATCTGTGTGTCCTTTTTTTTTTCCTCCTTCTTCTTTTTTTTTTTCATTCAAATTTTTCGTTGTAAGAAAGATGAGAAGGATTCGGATGTGCTTTTGGTGTGTCTGTTGATGCTGCAGACATGTGAGCAGGAGCATAGGCGGTGACTTGCTTAATTAAGGATCTTTTGTTGGGTCCAAGTTACTCATTTTATATTTTGAGTGAGAAAAACATGTCAAATTGTTTTATCTTCAGTGGGGTCATGGGGAGCAATGTTGCTACAGGTCTGTGGAAGAAACTAAAGAAACAGTCCATGTTGTGGTGAGTGGGGCACAGTCATTTCACAGTGTTGCTAAATGAAAGGAAAGGAGGGAACAGAAGGAGGGGGGGCAAAGTCAGTGATTGTCTGCTCACAATCTTTATGGCTGTTTTGCCCATGACAACTTGCTCATTCAAATCCTGTTCCCAGTGACTTTTCTCTTCTTTATTGAAATGAAGTCATAGCCATCGTTATATGTTTGGTAAGATCAGGAAATCTTAGTGGATATAATATTAGGTTGTTGGCATGTCTGCTATTAATTAGTGAAGTTGAAAAGCGTCCATAAATCCAATATTCATTGACATGCAGGTGGGAAAAACAAATTACCAAGAATCTCTAAATTGCAGCATGCATTGCGATGTCAAATTATTGAAGTTCCCAAAATTGAATGCAAGGTGAAAATGTTATTATGGCTTGTCCACTTTGTTTTTCATTTCATTTGATCTCATGTTAGATTCTCATTTTGCATCTCTCTGGTTTTAAAGAATGTCTTTAATTGATTGGTGGGACTGTGTTTAGGTTCTTGTTTTAGATTGGCTATTGGTTATTTTAAAAGAAATTCCTGAACATGCAAATTGCTTCTCTTGCAGTTCTGATAACTTTTTCTGCAGTACAGGTGCCATGTGACCTTGCTGTTTTCCTTCGTTGGGAGATATGCAGAACAAAGTCTTGCATTTGAGAGACAGGGACAAAAATGAATTGAAATACCAATGAGTACTATGGTAACTTGATCATCTGTTCCGTGAAAGCTTTTCCTAATCTTTTGTGATATTAATGAAATGAAGACTGAATTATGAAATTTGTTAATGTTTTTGTTCATTCGTTTCAACTCGGTAAGTCAGTCACCTGATGCTTTATTGTTAGTATTTTGCATTCAGCTTGCTGGACTCCCTTAAGAGGTGGGCATTGCCAACACAAGCTTGCACATAAACACATACTTGGCTGCACATATGCAGGTGTACATGCACATATACAAATATCATTTTCAGATGTTGTGTTACCTTTAAGACCCTGCAGCCTTGCCATTTGCTGACCCACCACAAAGCAAAAGGGCATTCCAGTGACAAATCGCAGAATTCTCTTACCTTTGGCTACTATCACACAGCTAAAGAATGATCTGCCCACCCAAAGTCTGCCTGCAAGTAATTCTGTATGCTTACCCCTGTACTCTAAATTAATCATCAGTAAAAGCTGCATATAAGCAGTCACAATATATACTTATTGTTTGTTTCCACCTATACTTTCCCCATAAAAGTAACCATAGATTTACCAGGTCCAATTGGATATGTACATTGAAACATGAACAAAATGATATCTTTTTAATTAAATGTTGTTGTTGGGTGTGTTGTGTAGGGAAGAACGGAATATATTTTTAATTGTAAGTGTGTCAATTTACGATTTTGTGGTTTCTGTAATGGTTTTTATGTTTCATTCTGTGATTTTAGGGGTAATTGTATTTGTTTGAGGAATGCATGTATGTGTGCATGTTTTCAAATTTCAGTCATGTTAGGCTATCTGTGTGGGTGTACAGCGGGGGAAATTCATTTATAATTGTAGAAACAAACAAAAAGTTTTGCATGGTGCATTTGATATCCAAATTATGTCGTGTTTGGTTTTAGCAGTCTACTGTCCATTCTGTGGAAGGGGACTAAAGGTTTACACTGCACAAAGTTACTATGCAAGCAGCATTTAGATATGCCTGGATGTAGGAAGGGAAGGATGCAGGAAAAGAATTTGACATTGCTCTCTGATTTTTGCCAATGTGCGGGTTTGTAAAACATTGAACTCGGAAATAGTTGCATTGTACACATCATCCAAATGATTGTGGTTAATTTTATTATGACTATTCATTGCATGACAGACATCAGTTTAGACAACAAAATTATCTGTTGTCTACCATATATTTGTCATCTATTGTTATAGCTGTCATATGGAGTGGGATTGCCAGTACTTAGAAAGTAACATAATGGAAATATTTTGTGAATGTTCATGATCTTCGGACTGCTTTATCCACAATGGGACAGAGAGGAAAAAGTATGTGCAGGAGGGTGGAGTTTGGCTATGAGTCATCATCTTTCGAGGAAGTGGTTTGGGCTTTTAATGTCGGTGAGGATACCAACCCCTAAAATAAAACAGAAAATTTAGTGCCATGACATCTTTATATCTCTGCCCACCTCCCCACTTACCCTTCCTCTATTCCCAACTTCTGTTCTTCTTCCTTTCTTTCCTTTTCAGATAGGTTTTCTTGGGGGTGGCACAATTTTAACTGTTTGGTAAAGACTGCATGCATATTTTTTTTTGTCTGTAATCGGCAGGGGTGTAATCACCGTAACTGTCGTTCCTAAATACTTGATTTCAAGGCAAAGTGAATAATTACTTTGTTAATGTATATTGAATATCTTTAGTTTTATCTCAGTGCGGAAATATTCTGACTCTAAATGGATGATTCGAATTATTGATTGAAGAACTCTCTTGTTGAAAAGCGGTCTGATATTTTTTAGATTTTTATCTCAAACATGATTCTGGCATAGTTAGCTGTTCACAAAACACTAATCAACAAAATTCAAAGTGATTTATAAGTCAGCATAATATCATGCTCAGTTTGACTTGAATTATTCTAAACAATTTATCTACACCGTAATTAAGGTATTGTTGTCATGTGCCGAAGATGAATGAGTGGTTGCGCTCACTGACTATTAAAGGACAGAGTGAATTCAGTCAAAAAGATCACATCGTTTAGGACTAATCGGTCTGCTTTATGACTAAGTACTGTGTGTGGTATGAATAGCTGCCCTTATCAAATTGCAAGAGACTGACCGGGTGGTTGAATCGTCTGGGTGTGGCTTCTTAATCTTAGTAATGTTTTTGTTGTTTTTTTTCCTCTCAATTACCTGTGTGGATTGAATTTTCATTTTCATGACACTTTCATTCAGCTTGAAGCCATTATTATGATTATATATAAATATGTATATATATGAATATATATATATATATATATATATATATATATATATATATATATGTATTTACAGCTTCAAATATTATTGTTTGAACCATTATCCTACATGTATTCCTGCCCTTTAAATGTGACATTATCCCCAATATTGTGTGATTTTTTTGAAAATTAAAAAAAAGTTGCTTGAATCTCTTTATTAAACATTTTAATCAGCTGTGATGATACAAGGCTTGCTTTTGGTCAGGATGTAGAAACCATTCTCTTCAAATTCTGTGTATTTGTGATCCTGATTCTTTTGTAATCGTGATTGGCATTTGCATTCTCTGTCTCTTTATTTTTCATTAATTGTCTGGTCTGTGTATGCGTGCATGTTTCTTCTTCTACCACTTGAAATTTTGTGTTTAAACCTGGACAGATGAAATCATTAATATGTGCTTCTGTCAGTTCACAAGATCTAGTGTAGTGTCCAGTTTTGTGAAAGGAAGTTTATTTGGGATAGTTTCATGGTGTCTTTGAGTTCCAGATGTGCTTCTTGAGATCTGATGTTAGATAAAGAAGAAGAAAAAAAATCCTCACGATAATGATGAAAATAGAGATTAAAGAAAGGTGGGGGGTTTTGTGGTTGTTTTTTTTTTAGTTTAACCTCACAAGAGAAGACAATGTCTTTGTATTTGGGTGCTCAAACAAGTGTTCAGGCGCATTTGACTGTTGATGCACACCGTTGTAGTTATGTTTGATAACACCCCTTCCACTATACCCTGCCACCCTTTCCCTCGCAACCCTTAATCCTTTCTAAACATACCCTGTCTTCCTGACATTCCCGTGCGTGTGACTGCTAGCTGTGCACTGTCAGCTGCTTGCTATTCCAACTGAAACCATACCTCTTGTTATCCTTTTATCTATTTGACTATGCTGTACAGTTTTGTAGATTGTGTGGAAAGCCTGTTCGTTTTGTTAAAACAAACACAGACCTAGAAACTAACTTGCATTAGATCACATTCTTGAAGAATGCGTTTTGGTTTTTTTTTAGTCAATAGATAGAGTGTGTGTATGTGGTTGAATGGTATGTTTGATTTAGCTATACCACATCCTTTCCCCACTTAGATTTTTAAACACAGATTTTGTACTTGTATCAACAACTTAGCTGATGTTGTAGTTGCAGGATCAGTTTAACTGTGAATGGCTGTTTAATACATGCTTATTGCATAAAAATATGTAAATACTGTCAGTGGTGCACCTCCATCCCATCATCTACTCTTCAACACTTAGTATTTGATGTGAGGGTTTTCTTCCTTTCTTTTTTTTTTCTCAAGTAAAGCATTGCTGTAATCGGCATGGAGGCAAATGTCCACAGTGATACTGTGCTTTGTTACGATTGCTGACATAGACGTTTGCTAAATCTTTTGTCTCGGAGAACGAGTGTGTTTGGTGTGCAATATAGGTGAAATCTGAAGTCTGTATGAGTAGCTTTTCACATGACTTTCAGTTGACAGCATTTTCTCTTCCCCCTCCCATTCATCAAAATAAGATTTGATTTGTCACCATCCATGACATTTTCTCTCTCTGCACTGTGCATGCGAGCACATTTTAATGATTAACTGTTTCAGGGATGAGTTTAGTTTACTGCTATGAGCTATCCCAATGTTTAATTCAATTTCTTTTCTCAGATCTGGTGAATGAGAGATTTTAAAGCAGGTAACTGCATGGTTATTAACACGTGCATATATTCTGTTGTTTGATCAAGGTATGAGTGTTGATGTATTGTAGGTGCCCTAACCTGATTTTGTTAATTCCCTTTGACTTGTTTGTCTCATGTTTTGGGGGAGTTTTTTTTTCCCATGGAATGATTCTTACCATTGACCTTGTCTGTTTTCAGCTGTCTTACCTTAAGCTGTGATTTATGTTAAGTATGGTACGAAATGCATCAGAATGCACAGCGGCGTTCTGAATGAGGAAACAATTCCTGTTATATTGCACCTGCTGTATTTAATGTTTGATGACATCCATGTTAAGTATTGAGTGAATTGTTCAGGTGACTCAAGGAATGATGGAGTGATTGTGCATTCATGTTTTTAGTAAAGATCTATGCTGTTTGGGTTGAAAATGAACACTGAAAATGTTTTTATATATTATTATTGTTACAGTTCATATTGTTAGCCATTTTGAATGCTTCTCTTTCTACTGTGGTGATCCCCATATATATGTTCAGCTGTTTAAAATAAATAATACTGATGAAAATACATTGTCTCCCCCTTCTTCAAAAAATAGAAAAGCAAAAAACAAAAACAAAAAAAAGAAAAAAATGAGTGGGGGAAATCTTCCTTCATTTCATTCCCCACCCAGCTTTTTTCTTCAGTGTCTTGCACCATTGTAACAAGATATTCAAAGCACTTTCAGATCTTTGATATTTGCACATTCTAAATGGAAATTGTACCCAGTCTTCTTCTCATACAGTAGATATATATATTTCCCCACATGATGATGTGTGACCACATCCCCTCCTCCCACTCCCCCATCCTTAAGCTCCGTATCACCCTAAGGACAAAGCCAGGTTGAATTGTGTTTATGTTGTCAACATGCTGCAGCAATGGTCAGTTAAATCATAACAAGAATCTCTCCCTTGCCCCTGCCCAAGCTTCTCAACACTTTTTTTTTTCTCTTTCCTCTCCTTTTTATGGTTGTTAACTGATGATGCAAAAGCATTGCCAATTTTCATATGTGATTTGTAATGTTTTCTTGTGATTAATGGGATGTTGCACACGTAAGGTTTTCACCTGGAGTGAGTCTTTACCACTGTTATTTTGTATGCATGCGTATGAGAGTGGTGTGAGTGCTTCAGATCTAAGATGCAGCCTTTGTTGTTTTTTCTTTAGTTCATCATATTCAGCATTCTTAAGAATCAGAAACAGTACGGAAGTGCATGAAAAAGAAACCCGAAAGAAACCAAGCAGTATTGCAAGCAGCAGATTAACTCACTCCGGACGATGGAACCCTATAGTGTTCCTGACGTAAGGTAGCGTTCCGGATGATGGAATGCTGAAGCGGTTTCGACAATTAAAAATTTTTCCATGTTTTCCTCATGGGGTAGCATAACAATTGCAGCTACACCAGGCATTGCGAATGTGTCAAGGGCCGAATGGAAAGTTTCTTCATGAGATTTCGTAACAACACACTCCACAGCGAGCCAGCTGGTTCAGGACCCCACACGACAAGCTAATCTGCATAAGTATTGAAAATGGCGTCGCAGTCGATACAAGTGGAAATTTTTGGAGCAAACTAGATCACGACAGCGGCTTTTATTGCTGCTGAAGTGATTGAAATGCTTCAGACTGAAGGTTTTGACATTGACAAGGATGAAGAAGACATTGAATAAAGTATCTGCAGTGAAGAAATCTACCAGGAAGAAGTTACTGATTCAGCTTCTGAGAGCAGTGAAGAGGGAGGGGGGTGGGCGTTCACATGACATGAGGAGAGGGGTCAGTGGGTCAAGTACAGCGAGTGTCATTCAGTTACTTTTATGTTTTGTTTTTTTTGTGATCTTTTTCCTAACCCTAACAAATGGGTCGTCTGTAGGGAAAAGCAAGGGAGAGAACTATTCATCCAGAGTGAGTTTTAAGAAACCCAGTTGTGTGATCTATATCACCGAGACTTTCCTGCCAGAAAAAAAAGGATCAGAAACAGGAGCCCAAGTTTTCAGTTGTTAGACCGAAAACTGGAGGGGGAAAAAAAAGAAAGAAAAGAAATAGAATAACAAATGCTGTTTTTCTTTTGCAGATAAATGCATGATAATTCTCACTTTTTAGCTAGATTATACTAAACCTATCGGTTTTTTACTTCACAAATTTTGATGGCCATTATAGCACTAGTATAGTTTTAAGCGTCAATATTTTGATGTACAATTATCATCACTTCAGTTCTGACTACAGTCAGATGATGATGGCAGGATGAATCCACTTCCAAACTTTGATCAGTGATATTCACATTCTAATATGTTCCAATATCTAGAGGTTTCATTCTCATTAGTGTAATTCATTTATGTTCTGAATCACCAGTTGCAAACTGAGCTGTCATTTCTTAACGTATCTGACACAAGGAGTTGGCTACAGCTTTTGATTGACACCAATTCAGAAGAGATGCTTGACTTCTATCAGCTGTGATCTGTGTGAGTTCTGGAAGCAGTTGTGACTGAGTAACATGTTTCAGACTATTGAGTGAAACACATCAGACAAGTTGAATGAAAAGATGTTGGTTTAACCATAGAAAGCTGTGTCCTAAGAAATAATGTTTGTAGTTGCTAATGGACAGACCCACTGTTTTGAGAACTCAAGAGTTCATCTAATTCTCATGTTAAGTGATTCAAAGAGGTTACAGAAAAGGTTTCTTTGATTTCATTATCTTGAGCAATCAACGGTTCCAGTTTGAAATTCCATATGTGCAAGTTGCTGCCTGCTTCGACATCAGTCTGTAAATATTGACACATTGCTGTTCACAAGTGCAAACTAGGACATGTAACTTCTGTCAGTATTTAATTGTGAACAAACATGGGTGAAACATATATATTCAATCATTGACAATTCAAGTGGCTGCTGCACTAGCAACACAGACCCATCAGCAATGAAAATGTCTTCTTAACATGGAAATGGGCAATAATTTTTCTTCCAGATGTCTCCCATTCTCTAAGAAAGAATTATCGTGCTGGTACAGACCTTGGTATTGGTATTGGCCCCTTTCATACTCAAACGTTGCTTTGTGAAATTCTGCCTTCGCATAATTTTGTAAAATTCAGATGTCATAAAATTTGAAATATCAATCAGTAGACGACTTAGAGCTAGAGAGCAATGATAAATTTGGTGCTGTTTTTTTTCTTCCCCCCCCCCGTCTGTCTGTGGGCTGCGGCTCTTTCAACAAGTTAACTTGTATCCACTAGAGAGCTTTCACATGCATAATTTTTTCCTCACCATACTGATCACTATACTCCCATTTTCAGGGATGGGCATACTATGTTCATGTTTCCACAAGTCCGAGAAAATTGACATGGACTACAGGGATCTTTACTGTCTGAAGTTGATGTTTTGCTTGTTTACACCGAAAGGAACAAAGGCACAAGTAGGTCTGCATGTTGATCTGGGAGACCTGAAAAATCTCCCTTCTTCCTCTCAGGACCTTCAAATTGAAAGATCAGTGCTGTAACCATTCAGCTGTTGCACCCAACACTTTGTTTTAAGTAGCCATTTTGCCCAGATCTGACGTTAAAACATTCAGTGACAAGAGATCTGGAGAGAACACTGATGCATCATTCAAGGCTAACAAAAAGGTGTCTGGTCCATACTGTGCATTTGTCCCAACTTCCTTGCTATATTATGTCAATTTCTCACAATGTTCCAGTCCAACTTTAAAATAACTTAGATGAGTGGTGATGATTTGAGAGTTCATCAGCTGACAACTGTGTATGCTTGCTCATGGGTCAGTTCTGTGTTCATGATTTGCTTCTTTCTGGCTGACTTGTAGGGTTTCATGTTTTATAGACATCAAGGGTCAAAATGCCCCATTGTTTTTTTGCTTTCAGTTGTTTCTCTTTGGTTTTGTGTGTATGTGCGTTTGTCAAACTGTAACAAGACTTTGGCCATCAGAGTACTGGTACTCTTCGAACTGAACACATATTTTCTTTTTTGGTTGTTGGAGTTGTTAAGACTTGAGTATCGGTCAGAAAGGACAGTTGTGATTAATCATAATATCTATACATGTAAAGCTGAGAGCACCCATTTATATTGTAATCATGATCAGTACTCAAGGTACATTCCTGGAAAGATTACCACACATGACATGATGAAGATATTATTGAATGACTGATTAGATTCAGAAACAGTTGACTTGAACGAGTTTTTTTTTTCTTCCCCC
Organism: Babylonia areolata; assembly: GCF_041734735.1. Taxonomy (NCBI): domain Eukaryota; kingdom Metazoa; phylum Mollusca; class Gastropoda; order Neogastropoda; family Buccinidae; genus Babylonia; species Babylonia areolata. The sequence goes on along the minus strand of NC_134876.1, from coordinate 68,698,473 downwards.
CCCCCCCCCAACAAAAATGGTATCAGAATGACCAGGTATTCATTGTGATTCATAGATCGTCTGGCTTGACCAAAACACAAAATATTAAAAACTTATTGATCTGGGTGAAAACAGCTCCTAGGGAATTATCCTGCTTCATACCCTAGATATATTACACAATAGTTCCAGACAAACTTTTAAATAATCTCCATCCTCATCAGCTGATTTGACTTTGGATCACAATGAAAATTAGCATGGTCTGTTCAAAAGAAAAAATTACAACACATGCACACAGATTCTTTGCTCTCTTTTTTCTGGCAGAAACTACCCCAAACTGAGCACAATAATGAGCAACCACATGCTCAATATGTATAAACACCTTGACAAGGTTTTATTTCTAAGAATTTATTTCCACTGAATTCTGGTCCAAACAAAAAACTTACAAAGTGACAGTATGTCTTATCTCTCCCTCTTGATCTCTCCACTTTTGCACAATTTGAACAAAACATTCAGGAATGCCAGCTGCCATTTTGCTTTTGGAAATGAAAAAAAGAGGCCAGTCAGCCATTCACTGGTCAAAGTATTTTACAAAGAAATTTTATTTTCTATAACAATGGTTCACAGTCCTTTAAAAATCTATATATTCAATTTTAACTAGTCTATACATGATACGCTCTGAACTGCATGAATAAAAATACAAAACTACTTTTTTTCTTCACATTCATCTACACGAATGCCTCTCTAAAATGAGTGCGTACATCTGACAATGAAACAATTAACATCACACCAAGTACATTCTTCATATAACTTGATCCTCATTTTTCAACTTAAGTGATGGAAACACAGGCATTCAGTCTAAAATTCATGATCAATTTTCATTTGTAAGTGGGGGATGGGTTAGGAAACAATTGCGTCAATCTGCGTACAACATTAAATGGGGAGGGGGAGTGGAGAGGGCAGAATTTTTGTCAGTGTGTGTGTCTAAAGTGAATGCAAAATTATGAGAGGATAGCATAGAGTAGAAGATACAATTTTCTCTGACAGATTCTGTAATCAACTGGTAAACTTTGTAATCAGATTCACATTTCTCATTCAAAGCATTCATACTACCACATGATAAAACGCTTGTGTTTAACTGACCATACACCTCAACACATGCATATTTTTTTTTGTGCTTGTCACAAATACTGTCAGCATTTGATTTCAAAAAAAGATTTTCGTGAACATTTCTTGTTCCAATCTGTCCCCTCAGATGTGCAATGTATACATAATCACAGACTAAAAGCACTGTTCAACATCTGCAAAAATGAACAGCATCACCCATTGCATAAGCTCTCATTTCAATGAGAATTTATCAGATTCAGCACAAAAAAAAAAAAAAAAAAATCTCGAGTATAAAAGCAAAGAAAACAACAGTATGGGTAAATACAGAAATAATCAAATATCGAGTGCTTTTACAATATTTTTTATAAACATGGTTGAAAAAAATCCAGTATGGAAATGAAATTTCATATTATTATTACTGAATCTTTGATTTAACACTGTTCCCTTAACAACCAAAACATGATTTCATATGCAAAGAAATTCAGTATTTGCAAGTGTTTAGACTGGCTGGCAATATTTCTATGTAACAGCTTGATCAAGAAAACTAAAATGATCTTTGTGAAGCTTCTCTTTTTTGTTGTTGCAATGTTGGTAATATTTATCACCATAACATGACTGAAGTATTTTAACACTTATTTCAGAGAAAATACTACAGAAAATGCTACTAGTTAATTATGTGCGATTCTGACTTCTTTCTTGAAACTAGCTGCAAAAAAAAAGTAATGAACAGATAAAAAATAACATGGCAAAGGAAGCAAGCAAGTGAAATCCTGAAACAGGATTCTATACTGTCACTGAACAAGTTATTAATCTTGCTGATTGTATTCGTTACCTTCACTCAATGGAAGAAGCATGTAATTAAATCAAATAACTGAATGAACAAAATATCAATAAATAAGTAAATTAGCATTTAAAACAAAGAGGGAAAAAGGCCACTTTGAAAAGAACAGACACAAGAACTGAGAATTTTATGTATCCTAAACTGAAAAGGGCTAAGACCTATATCTGACCATTTTCTATAAAAAAAAAATAAATAAAAAAAAGAATGTACACAAATGTATGGAATGAGGGATAACGATAGCCAGTCAACAGAGAATTGGTCTAAGTAATGTGGGAGTCACCAATCACATACACACACAAAAAAAATCATACTTTGAACAATAGAGCAACAACTGAAGACAATGCAGCCAAGGTCAGGGAGATGGAGAGTGACCCAGCCCCGTTGCAGTCATCTTTATCGCAGTGGCAATAGAAGACCTTGAATCTGTAAGTTCCTGTACGTTCGATGCACTCCAAGGGTCCCGACTCGTAGGCACACTGACGAATTGTCCTCACTTGGTAGTCATCATCGTAGTAGACTGGAAACAAAAAACGCACAAAATTAATTGTACTGCCAACTTTTTTCTTCTATTTCTTTACAAACACACAAAATTAATTGTATTGCCAACTGTTCTTCAATTTCTTTAAATACATTTTTACACTGAGGCTATACACTGGGATGAGCTTATATTTTAGGCTTTACCCCAAGAAATACAGTACTTTGAGGTCTGTCACAAAATGTCCGGGAATGGTATGTGTGTGTGTGTGTGTGTTTGTGTGTGTGTGTATGATGGTTGGTGTGTGTGACCAGAATCCCAGTGGTCTGTGAGGTCCTTGGTTTGAATCTCAAAAGCGCATGGTGCAGTAGCACTAGCAGCTTAAGGAAGGAGATTTTTCGGATCTTCCAGATCCACGGCTGTGCAGACCTGTGCCATGTCCCCCCAACCCCACCCCTTTGTATGAGTGGACAAACACATTGCATATTTTCTCTTTTCTATTTCATTTGTGGGCTGCTGCTAGCATGCTCAAAGGGTGGACTAATATGACTTGTTCACCAGCTATTTATGTCACAAAACTTCAGGACTGGGCGCATGTCAGGAGTTGTCGCATTTCCATAACCCACCAAACATGGATTATAGGAGACTTGACAAGTGCATTAAAATTTTGGTCTTGTGTGTCTGTCTACTCTTACACACTGAAAGGGTTGATGCTGAAAAAGCACCAGCAGTTCTGCACATACTGACCAAGGAAACCAAATTTTTTTTCTTTTTCTTTTTTACAAGTCCGTCCTTCACCCACCACTGACCAGCTGCCATCCTGATCCAGGATTCAAACCCACAGACCTCAGTGACCAGCAGGACAGTGATCATAGCTCTAACTACTCAGCCATCCCACCCATCAGCTTTGAAGATCAGTTACACTTTGTTTCACTCGGGTGAAAATAGAGAAAAGGGCAGTTCAGACAGCATTTTTTGCCTACTGTCTGTGCTGTCACATAGTTCAGAAAATTTTCTTCCCTGCACCTGTGCCAAGACAACAGGTATTTAACAAAACTGTGTTCCCAGAGTCTCTGCCTGGTACAAACGGATCAGGCATCTCTCACTAATTAAATTCTGTTCTCCAGGTGCTGTCTGGCTGCAGGGCACAGAGAGTACAGATGATGGAAGTGATCAGGCCATCACTGAAAACTCAATGATTACAGAGTTTCGTTCAAATGTACTGCTGTCTCCAGTAGCTGGCAGTCATTTCAGAGAATAATATATAAAAATCCTTCAGCTCTTGACACTTCAACTCCTTTCATTTCAAAGCCTTGCTCATGAAATTTGCAGCCTCCTGTAGATTAAATGCTATGTATGAAGATAACTCAGGTGGAAGAATGAAGTCTTGGTTCTTACTCAACTCAAATTTCGTCTTACTCTGTTTCACACTGAATCTTTGGTTTTGTTACAAAAGAATGAAAAATTAGAAAATAAAAAAATTGCCATGGCAAGTGGAGGAGTTGCTCAACTACTGACAAGACATGAAAAGTGATAAGGGTTCTTTGCAAAATCCTTACCCATTCCTTCTTGTTTTTAAATACAAGTCTAAAACAGAACCATTTTTTATGCTCTTCTAAGTACTCAAAATGTCATATACTCGTAACTCTATGCAGGCATGTATACTTGAAAATCTTATCATGAATGTTAAAATTAAAGCTGTCAATGCTGTACAGTTTTAACAATTAATTACACCTCCATCTTGGGCGGAAAAATGTGATAACATTGTCCTTATATAAACTGAAATAGTCACAGTCTTCAGATAAAAAAAAAGGTTATTTCAACTTATCCACATCAAAAAATAAACAAAACCCCCTTAAATTCCACACTTACTTTCTTGTTCCATTTTTCTGCATGATGTAGCACTGTCATTGCATCTTACGCTGAAGGCCGCTGGATTGGAATCACACTCTGGTTTGACGAAGGAATTGCATTCGACACATTCCAGGGCAAAACCTGCAAACCAAGAACAACAAAAATTCAAATGATGACTCACAATCAGACATACAGCTCCTGTCTACAGTTGCCAACTGATGCTTTGATCAACAGGTGACCACATCTTGAAAACTAAAGCCCTTGCACACAGGCATCAGTCATGATTTCCAAGCACTTAGCTGTGATATATTATAAGTTTTCTACCATTTTAAAAGACGTGTCAAGCAAGCTTGTTTGGTGGTATTTCAGTCTCTGTCTCTAGGTTGTTGTGTGCTGGAAGATAACATGCTTCAATAAAGAAAAGAAACATCCCTTAACCTCTTCAGTGCCCCATGACGTATATATGTCATGAAAAATTCATCGCTATTTGCCCCGTGATTTTCACACACATTATAATGTCAGCATTTTAGGATTTTTCACATTTCTATTTTAAAGTTGATGTGTCCCAATAGCCACCAGTCAGAAAGCTTGATATATCTTCTTTAATTATCCCCAAGGAGGAATAGCCAATCACGCTCTGTATAATTTCTGGATATTATTGTCAGTACCCCCCTCACAATGCTTTCAAAATGGTGGATGACAAACCACAAACTCACCCTAGTGGTTTGAAACAGCAGTATGTTACTACAAAAAATTAAGATTTTGCCATCCAAGACGTTGCAGAAGCTTTACAAGTCACTGACATTGATGAACTGAGCACTTGGTGTGGCAAAATCTTGTTGGATGGTTTGCTTGACTTTACTGAATGTTAGAATGATTTGCAGAGAGAAGGGAGGGTGGTGGTAGTTGAAGAGCTAGATGTTGCCAGCAAAGGAGAGAAAGCAGAGCAGGAAGTCGAGTATAGCTCTGTGGCTGACCTACAGTTGACCTCAAATCCAAACCATCCACTAATTCAGGGCAGGGAGGGACACAAAGAGTGATGAAGGGGGTGAACAGTTTTGCAAAATCATGATTCATATGCACAAGAAAGTTTTAGAAAAGCATGCTTGCACTGCACTGATCGAACAGTGATGTCTGCAAGTGACCTTGTGAACAGTGCCCACCCCCTGCACTGTGGACCAACTGGGTCACTTTCAACATTTTTGATACAATGTGAAAGTAACGAGAAGTGAGTGGGCACGGCACAGACAGGAGTTAGAACAGAAGGACATGTATACATACTGATTACTATAATCATTATGTTATACATAAATAAATGAACTTCTAACTATCAGAATTTGATAAATTGTCTGTTCATTTTCCTTTCAGAAAATTATGGGTTATGTATATTTTCTTGCAGTAGTTTGTTTACATGCTAGAATTTTTTAAAAATTAATTATCACCCTCCACAACTCAAAATTGCCTGGCAAACAGGAAGCATAAGTCAAAATAATGCTTGGCACTGAGGAAGTTAAACAAGCAAAAATCAAGTCTTTACATCTATGGGAAATGATGGACCATTCTGATGTTCATTTCAGTTCAAGGTAACAAAATTTGATGAGTGGTTCAAGTTCTATTTTCTGACACCAAAGAGAAGAAAACAGGACAGTGAATCAAAGCATGTGCATAGGTCATACACATGTACACACACTCACAGAGGAAAATGCATTGACACTTTTTTTTCATGGGCTGCGACTCCCATATTCACTTGTACACACCAGTCTGCTTTTACGTATGGGAATGTTTTTATCCCAGCCATGTTGGTAGTCATACCCCTATTTTCTGGGTGGTGGAGATGCTTTCTGGGTACATTCTTGTTTCAATATGATTGTATCCCACTGAATGCTGACATGGATTATGGGACCTTTAATGTGCATATTTGATTTTGATCTTCTGCATGCATATATATATACACAATGGGGGTTCAGGCACTAGCAGGTCTGCGCATATGCTGACCTGAGATTGGAAAAATCTCAACCCTTTACCCATGAGGTACCATGACCAGAATTCAAACCCGGGACTATCAGACTGAAAGTCCAATGCTTTAATTACTCGACTGTTGACCCTTCATTTCTTTCTTCTTCTTTTTTTTTTCTTTTCTTTTCAATAAACAATACCTCTATCTATTCAACTGGAAATTAATCATGCATCCACAGGCTCGTCATTTACCCCACACGATATCTCAGTTCACAGTCGAGTCTAGCACATACAGAGTATGACAAAGGTTTCAAACACACACACACACACCCAACAGACTTCAAGTACAACACACCACAAAATTCAAACAATCTATAAATCAATTAATTTACAGTCTAAGGTAGGTGGTGAACATTGGAAGAAGACGGGCTGGTGACAGAACTCTGTATGTGCGCGCATGCAAGCACATTCATGCGTATTCATTTATGTACGTACTAAACTTAAAATCATGTTAATCTGTTGATAGTCATTTTAGCAAACGTACATTACAAACTAATAAATGAACAAACCTGCCAACAGCTGACAGTGCTTCTTACTATATGGAGCTTAGTCTTCCTAATTTCATCAATGATGAACAATGTGTTTGTGTGTGTTTTATTATTCCCCCATGTCAAATATAATTGATAAAAACAATTGAAAGACAAACCTGTCAATAATTTTAACAAAAGTGAGAAACAGATAAGGTGAATGGACAAACAAGTACTCTGATTTTTGTGTGTTCTCTGGTTTTGTGTCAACTTGCTACCAGGCACTTTAACACATACTTTACGGTTTACTTTTCTTTTTCTTTTTTTTTTAAAGTCCATTGTTTGTTTTGTCCTTCAGATTTTAACAAGGATGATATCCTGGGAGTCCTATAAATATTGTCATGCAGACTCATTTTACTTAAAATATACATCAAACTAACACAGGAATATGATACATTACAATGCACATTGCACACATTAAACAGTAATCGCCAAATGAGTCCATTAACCCAACATGTTACATAACACTTCATGATGATACTCATCAGGCACAACATCATGAACATATTGTAAACTTTATACACATTTATCCCTCCGTACTGGTCAGGAAAGCAGGTATCTCAAAGGGTCTGGTTGTTTTGCTGAAGGGCGCAAGTCTGAACACCAATTATTACCCTTGTTTATTTAAATGTGACAGTATAAATTATATATATATATACAGTCTCACATTACCTGATCAGTAATCTATAATACTGGTAACTGACACACATGTATACATGTACCAACTGTTAGAGTTAACATGTAGTCCCCTTTATACACTAAGTAAAACAGAAAATGTAAGGCAGATATCTGCATGTGTTGACCTTTCTCTCTTTTCAGCAGGCAGATACTATTCCTGATGCAATCCAGCTGACCTTCTAGCCAAAGTCAACTTCCTCAATAATTCCACATTTTCCTTTGCATTCTTGCAATTGGATCCATCTGCTGTCTTTGAAGTGGCTGATGTTTTAAGCTGATAATGCTAAGTGAGTCTTCTGCCAATGGCTGTAAACAACAAACAGGTCCAATAAAAAAAATATTTTAAAATATTACAATTTCAGACTTAGTTACACATGAAACCTTTTCAAATGAAATCATTTCCTGTTAACCTCATGAATAAAATTATATTACAAAAGTTAAAAAAAAAGAAAAAAAAAAGACAGTCATTAACAACTAATAAACAAGCCAATACATTTTTTTTTTTTATCTTGGTAAGATTTTCCCCCTTCCATTTTTTTTCAACATTAGATTCTGAACTTTGGTTTCATTTCTAACTTTAAATGATGGGCAAACCATAAATCTAAAAACAAACAAACAAGAGCACTGGGGCTTTTTTCATACCTGTTAGTGCTACTGGCAGAGAAATCAAAATCTTTGTTTAGGTACCAAGGAAAAGATAAAACTGTCAAGGTATATCTCTGCCTTACTGAGTTATAGATCATGAATGGTTGGGTTTGCTCCTTTCACGAAAACAAAACTGTATTCAATTTAAAGTCAAGTAAAGGTCTACAACTATCTTTTTTTTGCCAATGATCTGTCATGTCATTTTAATATTCATGCAAAAATAATTCATGTTTTAAAAATGTTACTGTGCTTACAATAATATAAATCTGAAGTGTGGGGAAAACTACTAAACTGGAAAATGAAAAGATAAACCGTAAAAAAAAAAAAAAATTAAAAAATTAAATAATTGCAGAGATTTGATAATAGGTTTATCAGTTCTCTTTGACAGTTCGGAAGCGACTAAATGACCTAATATTTCTTGCTCTAGAACTCGAGAGTCTGTGTAAAAAATAAAAAAAATTAATAAAAAATAATAAAAAAGAGAGAAAAATATATTCAGACTTCTCAAAACATTCCCAGAAGCCTTTCGGGGTGACTACACATTCTTTTTTTTTTTTTTTTTTTTTTTTTTTACTTCGCCCTCGGCAAAGCCTCAGATTCTGACTTCGAAGAGAAGTGGTAACAAAATGAGGTCAAAACTTACCAGCTACCGATAAACAAAAACAAAAGTAGGCCTAGCATGCGCACTGGACCCTTTGTGCAGACAGTAAAGAAGTTGCTGGGCAAAGTGATCGAAAAACAATCAACATTAATTATTCACCTTCTCCGGCTAGCACGACGAGGAGAAAAGCAACCGCAACAATAAAGTGGAAAGAACCCATCGCGAGAGTCGGGAAACAGCTCCTGTCCGTCGTCGTGCCTGGAAGGAAAGACCAAAGACAGTTGACGATCACAGCTTAGCTACCTCCTGCCTGCGGTCACCTTCGCACACGCTTTTGCGTCCCCTTGTGGCGCCACCTTCCTGTCAGACAGTGGAGGTTGACGATTGGGCAAGGGCAAAAAAAAATTTCACAACGATATAGTTGATTTCAGTATTCAGTCACTCGTGAAAAAGTGGGTCAGTGACTGCAGGCGATTTTATCCCAGTCGAGATTTGCTGATCGTTAAGGATTTAGCGGCATTTGCATCACGAGAGCTGCATATGGCGCAATGCTTGTTGCGAAATGATATTTATGTCAAAACATCGATGCGAAAATTGGAAGGAAAGGTCGAAGGGGAAAGAAGAGAGGTCAGTGAAAGAGAGAGAAGGGGATGGGAGGAAAGAGGTTTGACGCAATGTGACAAGAACGGGCATGACATGCGTGACAAAGTTGCAGGAGGAAACAATCAGATGTCATACAAAATCATTGCAGACACCGGGAGCAGAGCACTGAACCAGACAAACATATCGTGAAGGGACGGAATGTGTGTATTTCTGCCGGTAGTTGTTGTTGTTGTTCAAGTTTTGTTTGCGATATTCTTTCTCGTAAAAATGTAATGTATATTCAACAAGAACCACACCAGTTAAATAAACGGGCATATGAACTTGAGCAAACATTCCCCCATCCTTATTATCACCTTATGACTGATTCCCTAATCTGACTGATACACACTCACACACAAAAAAGGCCAGTACAAACCGCTGTGTCAGTTAGTCCTGTCTACAGTCTCTATACTGACTTTTCATGTATTCTCTTGTTTTCTTATCTTGATATAGCAAGTAAATTTCCAAGGTTCAGACCAAAAAATGATAATCAATGGACGGTGGAGATATAGGCTAGATAGATAGATTAGATGTATACTGAGATAGATATTACTGCATTGATGCCGCCGCAGCCGGTCACGTATCTCTGCCAGTCGTATCGATCAGGAGACTAGCTGATCAGACAATGTACGTGATGCTGAAATTCAGAAGCTGCCAGGCGGCCTCACAATGATAAAAAAAAAAGAAAAAGAAAAGAAAAAAAAAGCCTCGTATAAGGATAGATGTAGTCGTGTCGTGTAGTCAGTGTGTCAACTGATGTCGTGTGTGTGTGTGTGTGTGTGTGTGTGTGTGTGTGTGTGTACCTAAGTAGTGTGTGTGTGTGTGTGTGCCAGGGGTGTATCAGTGTGTGTGTGTGCGTGTGTGTGCCGGTGTCGATGTGTGTGTGCTAGTAGTTTGCCGTATGTGTTTGTACGAGTGTCTGTGTATCTGTGGTTGTGTCAGTGTAAAAGAGAGAGGGAAATGCCGAGAAACTGACATGCACGGAGATTTGTTGCGATCAACGTCAGTCACTGAGTCAGTGAGTATGAGTAATTGCCTATTGCCTAACTTCTGACGAAAGGGAAAGCTGTCACCACTGAGCACACACACACACACACACACACACCGTGACACTGGCACACTCACACACACACACACACACACACACACACACACACACACCGTGACACTGGCACACACACACACACATACACACACGCACGCACGCACGCACTCAGGCACATACACGTGACACACACACTCAGTGGCACACGGCACACACACACACACACACACACACACACACACACACACACACACACACACACACACACACACACACACACACACATTTCCTTCCTCTCTTTTACTTCACTGACGTGAACCATACGAAATGCGTCTGTGCTCCCAGTCATCCGGTATAATTGCTGTCACTGACAACCACACTGTACGCTTGCGTGTGTGTGTGTGTGTGTGCGCGCGCGCGTGCGTGTGTGTGTGCGCGCGCGCTTTTTTTTTTTTAACACACACACACACTCCCAGGCTCGTCATGACAGTCAAGGTGTCCTTTCCCAAGCATCTGCCACCGCTCCTTCAAAATGTCAGCCTACTGGGTGTCAGCTAGTATCAGCTAGAATCTTGACAATGCTGGCTTTCAGTGTTTTATTGCGGCCTGCCTTGCGAGCACATGTGTAATATATGTAGGCTATATATACTATAGTTACTCCAGTCAGTGCCGGTAATTTTCGACTGCCATTCTTTGTCAGTGGAAAAAACATGCAGCTCTTTCGTCGTCAGTGAAAAAAAAAAGGCCCATATAAATATTTGATCCACTGGCAAGCACGTAGTAGTAGTAGTAGTAGTAGTAGTAGTAGTAGTAGTTTTCACTTCAACGTCTTTCCACTTCAAGTCAGTGATATTAGACTGACAGAAAAAAGGCGAGGTGGGGTGGGGGAATGGAGAAGGGGTGCTGGGGTCGTCGAGTCAGTTGCGGTAAGGTGTATGAGTGTGTGCCACGGTGTGTGTGTGTGTGTGTGTGTGTGTGTGTGTGTCAGTGTGTGTGTGTGTGTGTGTAGGTGATCGTCACGCTGAAGAAGAAAAAAATAGAACATAAGCAACTGAAATAGAAGGAAAACTAACATCAAACAAATCAGTTTTATCAAATGTCCTATTGGAGTGCGTGCTCATGAAACGTTTTGAAATAGCAGAAAACATCTTGTCAAAAATACTTTCAAGCGAACTTCCCCACGAACATTTTGGTAAAACAATTTCAGACTCGGACATTCAACTGACGTGGTTGCTGAAGATAAGTTCTCCACATATATACATTTCCCATCTTTGCTGAACTTCGCCAATAAAAACCGGCGTCCAGCTTTATCCTGTTCTGTAATGCATGACTGAATCTCCTTGATCTGATTAAATTACCGTGTGCCACATATTTGATTGATAGATATAGTTTCCAGTTTATAAACTGACATTATTTATATCATCACTTAAAACTTTGCCATTTTGCTGGTCAGTACATTTCCCTCACTGCTCCACGATGCTTGTTGTACTGAGTAATCGCCGGCATTCATACACTGACAGTGTACACACATGTACACACCGGGCATCAGTCACACACACACTCGGCCGGACGCGCGCGCCGCGCACGCATACACACGTGTCGCGCACGTACGACTTACGACATCACACACACACACACACACACACACACACACACACACGGAGATTCAAGATTCAAGATGGTTTATTCAGTCAAGGCCATAGTCCAACATGAACAGGGGGCAACAACAAAATTTTGTTTTGTATGTGTCATTGTAATTGTTAATGCAAACAGTGCAGCATATTCCATAACAAGCTCCAATAAAACTAGGATATAAGTGTCTCTCTTAAATAAATGCTTTAGAGAGAAACAAAGCAAAACTACGTCATCACCGATGACATCAGTAAACACAGTCGAAACGTACATGGATATACATAATATTTTTTTTAGGAATGAGCTGGATTGGACAGGACATTTCAAAACAAAATGGACTTCATCCTCTCTGGATTCCCCGGACAAAGGACACATTAAACCAGAATGAGTAAATGGATTTATAACGATATCTAACACAGACGGAGAGAGAGAGAGAGTGTGTGTGTCACTGATCGACTAGCCGAATACTGATTTAGACTGATACCATAGTTTTTTTTATGTCCACAGATTATTCCTCTATCTGTCTCCCTGTCTCTGCGTCTGTATGTCTGTCTGGTTCTGTCTGTCTGTCTCTCTTTCTCTCTCTCCAAATCCAGCACAGCGAGTTATTCATCAAAGTCAAAAGTTTGTCCTGTCCTCCGTAGCTGTGGGACCGTACCCTAGGCTTCGCTTGACTGCCGTTGTCACCCCCCACCATCCCTCCACCACCCTGCTCTGTTTCCTCCATGACCGGTCCTCACTTCCCTCCCCACCTCCCAATCCTTGTGAAGGTCAAACACAGGACAGCCAAGTCCACTGGAATGAGTGTTGTGTAAAAAAGAAGAAGAAAAAAAGAAGTTATGTATTTGTCAGTCTTTTTCCTTCTTGCCGTTTAAAAAAAAAAATGCACCAGCTCATGACAGAAGCCAGTCTTCCTTCTAATCTTTTCGGTTTTTAACATGTCCATGGTTTTTAACATGTCCACGCTCAGTACAGCACCAGTGTATGACAGAAGCCATTCTATCTTTATGCCACGGTTTTTAAAACGCCCAAGTTACTGATAGCACGCACACAACGGCACAACTGTCTCGCTCGCTGAAATCATTTTTGACTCACTTGTGTAAACAAAGTGAGTCTATGTTTTAACCCGGTGTTCGGTTGTGTGTGTGTGTGTGTGTGTGTGTGTCCGTGGTAAACTTTAACATTGACATTTTCTCTGCAAATACTTTGTTAGTTGATACCAAATTAGGCATACAAAAAGGAAAAATTCAGTTCTTTCCAGTCATCTTGTTTAAAACAATATTGCACCTCTTGGATGGGCACAAAAAAAAAGGAAGCCTAATTATATGCAAACTACATTTACTGTTATATTTATATTTTTTGTATTCTCTAAACTTGGCACTTTGATCTGATATTCTGACACATCAACAAGAGCAGTCATTATTATCATTTTTTGTTCAAACAGGAACTTCTTTTGCTAAGCATTATTTTGCAAACGTCAGTTTTGGTGCAGATAGTAAAAAAGGGAAATTACTCTGTAATTAATGCTAGGGGACTTAATTTGCTTTAAACTGATCTTTCTCATCTTAGACATTACATTTTGAAATTATACTCAATACATGAAAAGCTTGGATTTTTTTTTTTTAAGCGTATCACGAGTGAGACTTGAAGGCCTTGCCTCTCTTGTTTAAGTCTGCTCTGAAAACACATCTTTTCCAACAGCAGTAACAGCATTTAGTTGTTTTGTTTGTTTGTTTTTTTCGTTTTTTGTTGTTGTTGTTGTTGTTGTTGTTTTTTGTTTGTTTGTTTGGGGGTTTTTTGTTTGTTTTTTACACACGCACGCACGCACACATGTTGATTTCATAATTATCACAGCACTGGAGTACAGTGGCAAAGTGATCGATGATGTAGAAATTCTTAATAAACACTGGCGCAGCTGACCGTGGCTGAGAAAGAATGGCCGTAGCAATAACAGCTGCAACGTCAGCAAATACAGATAGTAATGTTCAGTCATTCAAATGTATGTCCAGTGCATTTTAATGCATCGTTACTGGAAATCAGAATCTGGTAGAACGACCCTCTTAACTTACAAGGTGAACCCCCCTCCCCAAAGTTTGTCTGAAAGAGAGAGAGAGAGGGGGGGGGGGGGGCGGAGAGAGAGGAGACCCTTCCTCCTCCCTCCTCCGCTCTACACCACTCCACAGTGTGTGCTTAGTAAATAGCAAGCCACCATTATAGTTTGTACTGTGCCGTCTTTTGTACCCTCATTCAAGAGTTGGCTGAAAGAGTCCTGCACGAAAAAGGTAGACTGATAAGGGTTGGTAAGACTACGGCAAGAGATCACATGCATAGTGTCCAGTTTCTACATTTCGCCCAGTGCCGGTAACGATGGCAACAAAATTAACACTTTGGTAATTTCATAATGATTTTTTATAATCGCGCAGTCATTCAAGGTTTGAAGGAATGAACATGATCGATGTCGTAAAGCCGTTTACGAAGATAACGAGCAGGCTAACTATACATGGAGACAACATGATAGTCAAGAGGACGGGTGTCAGCCCTGAAGACTCGGACAACGACCACCTGTGTGGCAGACCTCATGCAGACAGCCACTGGTGGTTGAAATCAGTGGTGGTTAAGGTTCTGTCAACTCACGGCAGCTGACTGGCGAGGGATATGAATAAATTCTGTGGGTTTCGGTGAAAAGTACCACATCTCGACACATGATGTGGCCTTGACTGAAAAAACACCTTCAGCGATCGAGATACGTCCCAATTCTGACACGGCTGAGATAAACAGAAGTGCATCAGATGCATCATGTCCTATGATGATTTGAGCAGACGGATGACTTGATGTAGAGATTTTGTGACCGCCCATGGACTATTTCCAAACGGTGGCTGAATAGTTAGAGCGTTGGATTCTCACTCGACAGTTTCCTGAGTTCGATCCCCAGTTTCCGAGGGCGAGTCGGCGCACCTGGTGTGTGAAGGGTAGACTGAGATCTTTCAGGTCAACATATATATATATATATTGTGTGCAGACCTCAGTACCGTAGTGCCTGAACCCCTTTGCCGATGTGTATACGCATGCAGATTATCCGGCCGGCAAATAGGCACGTTCAGTTAAAGACCCTGTAATCCTTGTCCGCAGCGTTCGGTGGGTTATGGAAACACGAAAATACACACGACTGATTCATCAGCAAGTTCATGTCTTGTAAGGGAAGATGAAGAAGAAGAAGAAGAAGACGAAGCAAACAATACAAACAGTTGAAAGCGGCCCTCGATGTGCCAATGTGGTGTGTGGTAAGGCAACCGAAGAACAAGGGGGATGAGACGGGTATGCAAACATGCTGGCCTCTGTGCATTTGGTATACCGATGAAATTTAGTATTGAATTTTTACAAAATGGACGAAACGGTCACCACAGCCGGGTTCTGAAGCCGGCTTACCACAACTGAGGTTCTGCTGCATCATTACAGCGTTCCGGCGCTGTGGTGTCCGTTCAAGTTGCTACAGCAACTTGAATCTGATTGGATCCCTGCGTGTGTTGCCGCGGCGTTGGAGTCCCCAAATAATCATCCACTTGATTTAATCAACCTCCCAGACTGGCGCCATCCGGATGAACTCCCAAACCCATTCCTAAATCCGTTGGAAAAAGCATCCTGGTCGGGTTGCATGAGCGATCTTGGCGTCGGAATGTTTGCTTCGTGTTCAGAATTTTCTAAAGGCTACGCTAGTTCCACACATCTAGCCGGGAAAATTCTTAATGTAAAGCAAATTAACGCTGCAACCCATGCATTCGATGGAACGGAGTAATTTTCTTCTTCGTTTCTTAATTCTTCTTCTGCTCCAACTGTTCTCAACTTTGTGAATGTAAAGAGTGACTAGTGCACCGCACAGAAAAACTGTAAATCACCAGATTCCTCCATGCAGGTCTTTCAATTGTGTGTCAAAGCCTTGGTCTCTGCAAAATGGTTTCCCTCTCCACTCTGCAATTTTACCAGACCATCGTTCTTTCTTTATTTCTCTCCGTCTTCTTCCCTCAATAGTTCCTTCAAATATTGGAGAACTCAGTGTCAGTTTTAGCACTGAGATCTGTTTTAGTGTCCTGGATTCTGGGACCTATTTAGACGAAAAATTCTGTGCGTCTTTTGCAACGCAGGCATGTACTGAGAAAGACATGTCTATAATTCACTCTTCAAAATCAAGGGTTGGAATTACTGGGGGGGAGGGGGGGGGGGACCCGGACGCAAACTGACCCACATCATGAACACTAACCGGCGACACTTGTTTTTACCTTTTCATGGTTTGCGGGCCAACAATGGAGAGAGCAAGCAACTCAGTGATTGGCACAGATTAAAAGAAGGCGTCATTGCAGTTGGCACAGACAGCAAGCTGATATGACTGACTCAGCGTCATTCAAGTGAAATTAACCCACAATTTAGGCGCGGCCACCCTCCGCGCGCGCGCATACACATACATACAACACACACACACTCTCTCTCTCTCTCTCTTCAGTGCAGTGCAAATCCTTGTAGGTTCGTGGTCACACTGTTATATTAGCAGTCTACATTGAGCCTGCTACAATAACCGACAAGCTGACGTGCCAGAGATAACGGGAGACAAAACGTGTTGCATTGTGCTCTTGAGTTGTCCCCGATCTCTCTGTCTCCGCTCTCTCTCTCTCTCTCTCTTCACCTTGCGGGAAGGGACACTTCATGGGCTGTGCATCGCTTTCAGGACTGGAGGTGAAGTGGGTCACCTCGTCCCTCCCACAGTAATAAGTCACTCCTCTGTCACGTGGAGTGTTCGCCCCTTGTTGAAGGGACTGTCATCGCCAGAGGTCACATTTACAGCGTCTGGAAAGAAAAGGAAACAAAAAGAGTTCTCGTTTTTCATTGTTGTATTCGTGAGAGGTCAAATTCATAGGTGCTTGAAAAAGTTGCAGATCTTGTTCGGTTGACAAAACCACCGTGTCATTTCATTTTTCCGTGAGAAATCCATAGATGCTTGAAAAAGTAAAGGTTAGTTGGTTGATGGTGATCATGATAACGACAAATAATAACAATAATGATGATAAAGATAAAAAAAAGATAAAAACACAAAAGCAACAACAATAAGAATAATGACAGTAATAATAATTGAATTATGGAGCGGTTAACATGTAAATAGGGCTGTCAAGCAATACCGTCAACAATGTTCATGTATATTTATGAATATGTAAGTATCGGTGTAAAGTTTGTGCTGCCAATTGATGTTCAGCAAATGAAAAAACAACAACAAAAAAACCAACAACTGCAGGAGACAGTGCTATCCACCCCCTCGAACAACAAAACCGTCCCCTAAACAAGACCCAAGCCCTGAGCAAACTGATCATAATGAATTAAAGCATGCAAGTCAATAACTTGAAAAAGTCGTAATCTCTACTGCTCTGTGCTATTGTGAGCATGTACCAAATCAGGTTCAGTTTTCAGTTTCAATGTAAAAGCGTGCGGACTGATCTAAATACGCTACACCACACCTACTTAAAGAAAGAAAAGAAAAGAAAAAAAGATCAGATGCCTGATAAAGTGATATTCACATAAACCAAACATGCTGATCAGGCCTTGATCAATACACCAAGACATGCATTTTGGTTTGTTTTGTTTTTTGTAGGTCAAGACAAACTGATGAATAATAAGCCTCACAAGGTATTCAAAGGGTGAAACAGCAGTAGCTTGCTTACTCATGGCCAACAAATATTTGAATGTACTACTCCTGTCAACGTAGAAGAGAGGACATAATTTAATAAAGAATGCAAGTTACAGTAAATATTAGGCACTTTCTCTACCCCACCCACAAATATGTTGAACACCATATTTTCAAGAATTTTGTTTTATTTTGTTTTTTTACTTAAATGTATTACATTTGCATTGATATGTTCTTTAAGAATTCACAGCAAAAGTCCTGAAAAATAACCCATGCAAATTTTACATTGGTTTTAAGAACCGACAGATTTTCAGCTCTGAAAAGGCTCCTTTGTATTTGTATTACTATTTTTTGTCACAACAGATTTCTCTGTGTGAAATGTGGGCTGCTCTCCCCAGGGAGAGCGCATCACTACACTGACAGCCCCACCCATTTTTTTGTATTTGTTTATGCCTGTAGTTCTGTTTGTTTTCATATCGAAGTGGATTTTTCTACTGAATTTTGCCAGGGACAACCTTTTTGTTGGTGTAGATTCTTTTGCATGCACTAAATGCATGCTGCACACGGGACCTTGGTTTATCGTCTCATCCGCATGACTGGCGTCTAGACCACCACGCAAGATCTAGTGGAGGGGGCAGAAAATACTGGCAGCTGTCGATGTGATTCGAACCAGTGTACTCAGATTCTTTCACTTCCTAGGCGGACATGTTACCTCTAGGCCATAAGAAAGGTGGCTTGGTTTGAGTGACATTAAAATGGAGCAGGTTGAATGCTCTGGAATACTGGTAACCTCGTTCTGCATGTCCCTTCCAAAAGGTGACTTAGCCAGATCATTCGACTTTTTCCTTATCTGGTCTTCCTGAAGAATACAGATTGTCATTCTGAGTTTGGTATGCACAAGTGTTTAGTTTTCAAAAAGAAGGCAATTTTATTTAGTCCAAAGTAACATGCAGCATGTTTGGTATTTTTTCATATATTTATGTCAGGCATATGAATGTGTGAATTATAAGAATATATCTGTGCATATACATATATGCATTCCTGGTAGTTTGTGCATTCAGGCACACATGCATGTTAGAAAGAGAGGGAGAGAGGGAGCATTTATTGACTTGTTTTGCATGCATGTCTGGATTACATAACTGTTTGTGCGTATGTGCATTTGAGAATGTGTTTGTAAAAGACAGGAGGTTTCTTTTGTCTTCTGCTGACTGGAGTGACAGCCCAATGCTTCGTGTATGGTCTGCATGGTATGTGAGGTGCGAGTTCTTCACAGCACATAATTTTCATTCTTCTGAGCTTTTTTCATTGCATTCCAGAATTCTCTAAACATTTTATCTTCTGTGATTGTTTTTTTAAAATTTTATTTCTTCCAAAAAGATTGATGTATGGTTGCTTGGATGATATGTGCTGGACTGTTCAACAAAAAAAAGTAGGCAAGTTTACCCAGACAGGGACTGCAAAAGCTGGGGGTGTTCTTTGGTGCAACTCTTTTCCTGGGGATCATTCCACCATCATTTCATGTGATGAAAAAGTAATATAAAAGATGTACATGATGAAAAAAAAAAAAAAAGGTGTGTGTATGTATGTGTGTGCACATGCGGCGTTGTGTGCATGCTAGCGCGACCAAGTGTGAATGCCTTCGAAATTCTAGTTCTTGTTTGTTGTCTTCAATTTTATGTCTTTCAGCTTTGTGTGTGTGTGTGTGTGTGTGTGTGTGTGTGTGTGTGCAAGCTTGCGTAGTGTAAGGGCACATGGAAACATTAAAAATTTTTACTTAGACTGTTTCTGACATAATGTGCAATTCCAGCAAACATCCATCCATCTCATGCAGTCAAACCAGTACATCTCTCACCCCATTTGCACACACACACACATGCATACACAACAAAAAACAATCAGCTGTAACTTTGTTGGGTTCATCACGATGAAGTATTGACAACAGCAAGAGGTAATGAGAAAAGAGCACAACACAATAAATAGTCGTTATCTACAGTGCATATTCTGCAACTATGAGCACATCAACCTCCACCTACAGACATCATTGCACACAGATAACTCGTGTCAGAGAATTTCACACACTTTCTGTCCCCTAGAACAGAACTGCCACAGATTATAAATACTTGCATTGGTGAGAACATTTCACTGTAAAATAAATGCACCTCCCCCTGGAGGCAAAAGTAGCATTCCAATCAAAGATGGGTATTAACTCAACTGTAATAAGTGACAGCATAACGTGTTATTGGTCTCTGGAAAGACGAAGAAAGATGAAGGAAAGATTGAAAAAACAATACATAGGTAAACTACAAAGAAAGAAGAAGGAAAAAGAAAAAGAGAGACTATTCTGCAAAAGGGTGGAATCTGGCATTATGATAAAGTACTTGTATATAGTTCACACACACAGACACGCACACGTGCGCACGCACACACAAACATAGCAAAGAGTGAGACACACACAAAGAGACAAGAGAAAGAACAAAGGTACACAGAGAATGGTTCTGAGATAGCTGCTGAATTTAAAGTTATACATAAGATTCATTGCTTCACCCAACTTTTCTTGGTTGTAAACAAGAGGAAATATCATCATCATCACCACCAATAACAACAGCAGCAGCAGCTGTATCAACAAGATTTTTAAGGTCTCCTTCAAGTATTCAAAATAAGCTGCAAGAAAATACCTTTTCTCTCTTTCAAAAGGCTTTTTTTTCCCTAACTATATGGGATGAGATGTGGAAAGATGGTAACAGAGAAAGACAAAGTGAGAGAGAAAAAGAAAATGTAAGTGAATGTGTATACATGTACATTTCCAACCCTAGCCTGAGAAGCTGACCTTCAGAATGAATCCAACAACAGGCGGTTAATCTTCTGCTTGACAGCTTCATGCAAATGTATACATTAATGCACATGTGTAGGTGGAAAGGAGAGAAGAGAGAAGGGGCTTGCTCACACAGTAATGAATGTTTCTGAGTCTCTTTGCCTCCAGAACTATTCACATCAGCATTCTGTATTACACCAACAATAGCCATATTACTAAACCTGATTCATCTGACAAAAAACTGCCAGAATAATTCTCATGGATTAGAAACAGCAGTCAGTGTGTCAAGTTGAGAAGGGATCAAAAATGAAGAAAAATGATTCAGAGAGAGAAAAAGAAAATAACAGTTGAATGAATGTATTTAGCAATAACCATTAAAACTTTGGTTGGAATGTTAGCTCAAACAAGCCTTTCAAGACACACAGACTTGTTCACACTGCTGCCACACCTGTTCCTTCCTACATTTTTTCCCGATGACAAAAGTTAAGAGTTAGTATTGCGGTGCCTTTGGCAGGCTTGCATTCAGAATGGTCCCTCTGGACATGAAGTGACAATAAAAAAAAATCCTTTAACTGCACTAAACAAATGACTGCATGACATGTGAAATTGGGAAAATTAAAACACACCCAAAAACCTGTGAGAAAGTAGTGATGTGGTGATGAAGGTGTATGGGTGGGAGTTTTGGGAAGGGGAACTTGCGGATCCAAAGTTGCTTACATGAACATGGATGTAAACCTTTCTCAAATCATATATATATATATATAAAATTGTATGTATGTGTGTGAGTGTGAAGAGGGAGAGAGAGAAAAACAGGAAGAGTACATATCTTTTCCATCTAGCTGGGACTAGGACTGGGACTGGTAGTATAAGTAAATGACATCTCAGGTGTGTAACTACTTTTGGAATGTTGAACATTTGACTGATTTTTTTTTTCTTTTTACTAATGTGAGTTTCTGCCTTTTCATCTACACCACCAGCAGTTATGAGCTGTTGTCTACATCAGACTGTTAGTTCATCAGTTCATCAAGCTTCACAATCAGATGGCTGGAAACAAGATTGAGATGACAACAAATGACTAGATTTTGCTGAAGTGACTGCTTATGATGATTATGTATGTGCTTCACAAATGGGATATTTTTTAGTTGGTAAATTATAGTATGCTAATGAGACAGTCTTTAAATTGGCAATGCCGTTAAGAATTCACACACGAAACACACACACACACACACAAACAAAAATTAATAGTTTCAAATAACCACCCACAACAAAACCTCGACATTTCTTCTATAATGAAGTCCTTCCGTATGCCCCTTGAACAGATGAAGGAAATGCATATTTACAAGTAATCTACAAAATTTCTCTGGTCATTAAGTTTATGAAAAATGGAAAAATATGTGACTAGTTACAAACTGTGTAATAATCCCAACATCTGTAGATGTAAAATTCCAGGATACTGATATCTTATGCAGCTGACACCCTCTTCTATCATTGCCTTTCAAATCTGTATTAGTGACCACTGAACAGGAAAACACCTTACAACACATTGATCTGAATCCATGCGTGAATGAAATTAAAAATTTGTCGTAGCCTGAACTGTAATGTCAACAGTAATTATAAGTGGTCTGGAAAAAGTGAGCAAAACCAACACAACAATAAAACAACAATTTTCTACAAAAAAAAAAGAATAAGATATAATGACTATTTACACCAAAGCATAGATTCAAAGCATCCATTTCAGAGTATTTTATTTTATTTTGCTGGATAAACAATACACAGAGCAGTTTTATACTGGGCACTGCATTTTGTTCATGACTGATGATCACAGCACTCCAACTACACATTTTTCTCTCCACACCAACTCCCCCAACACCCCCATGCTACTTATTACACTGGAATATTGCTCAACACAAATGTGGCTCATGACCGTTGCTTTCTACAGGAGTAACCAGTCTAATTTTAACTGCAGCCCCAACTGTCTATCGCAACAAACACCAAATTCTCAAGTAAACTGCAACAAAACGGCCTGCAAGGGACGACATCAAACGCTGTCAAGCTGCTTCATCAGCAAATTTCAGTCATTCACAACAAGTGCATATCTGTTTATCTGGCTCTAAACAAACCCTCATTCACTCTATCTTCTCACCAGCAACAACTGTCAGCAGCTCCTGGTCTGCACCCATTTTGACAAGTGGTTTGATTTTTTTGTTGTTGGTTTTTTTTTGTTTCAATGAAAGTCATTCCAGCATATCTGAACCAATCTGAGTATGACATAAGCATGGACATCAAAGTGCATCTAGAAATCACATGAATGGCTCTCCCACAAACACCACCAAGACGATCTTGAAAAATGAAATGATGCCATGATCAACACTATAATGTGAAAGTGTCCTTTTTTTCCTTCTCTTCTACCACTCCCATAACAAACAAAAAGAAACGCTAAAAAAATGATAATAATCTCACTTCTGAAACATTCCCTTTTTCTACAATTCCACACACTCTGTTTGCTTATCACAGTGAAAACATAATTCTCTTCCAATTCCATGAGTAAAATGTTTTGAGTCCACATACTTCTTTGTTCGTGGGCTGCAACTCCCACGTTCACTCGTATCTACACGAGTGGGCTTTTACGTGTATGCCCGTTTTCTACCCTGCCATGTATGCAGCCATACTCCGTTTTCGGGGGTGTGCATGCTGGGTATGTTCTTGTTTCCATAACCCATCGAATGCTGACATGGATTACAGGATCTTTAACGTGCGTATTTGATCTTCTGCTTGCGTACACACACGAAGGGGGTTCAGGCACTAGCAGGTCTGCACATATGTTGACCTGGGAGATAAGAAAAATCTCCATCCTTTACCCACCAGGTGCCGTTACCGAGATTCGAACCCGCGACCCCCAGATTGAAAGTCCAATGCTTTAACCATTCGGCTATTGCGCCCGTCGAGTCCACATACAAATTTCAAAGTTCATGTCAGTCTTAATAAGGTCTGAGACAGTCTTTAACTGCACAGTAAAAACATGAAATATATTCGAAACTGTATATTCATTAGATATGTTTACACATGTGGTGGATTAAATACTGACATAATGTTTCATGAAGTAAACAGCTAATATGATATATTTATGTGCTGGTGATACTGATCACTGTACAAGCTTCAATTCTCAAAAAATGTCCACAGAGTCCACATAGCAGATTTCAAGCATTGTTTTTACCTGCCTCATAATTGTAATCAATGCTCCCTGTACTGTGACCAAATAGTCAGCTCTGACACAGATCATTTGGATTCAAAGATTTCAGTTATTTGTCACTTGTTGTCCTCGAGGTTTTGAATTTAGAACCAAGCTGTTTTTCAGTCACTATTCACATCAATTCTCCAACAATACCAGACGATAAGGCAGGTTTGCAGGTTCTTTGAAAGATGACATAAAGCCTGTGCCCAACAGTGTGAGGCACAGTCACCCAGCTTTTCAACCACTGGTGCATGTGAAATACTCAGAGTGAGCTCGGCTGATATACAGGTGGGATCCTTTGAAAAGGATATATTCTTTTGAAATTTTACAACTTGATTTTTATCTCATTTAACTTTTTTTTTTTCATTTTGGCTTCCAGACTAGTTTTGATTAATTTGAAAACCATCTCTGGAGAGACAAATACCAGGAGAAGTGATAGCAACATAATCACGTTGTGTGTCATGTGCTTGATCATACCCACTTCAGCTATACCATGTGCTTATCCCAATCAGGAGCCTTCTCATATAAGCATGAAATGACTGAATGCATATGAACTAATGCCACAAAATACTACTTCTCATACAACCTAAGATGGAGCAGTTTGTTCCTTGACATCCACATGCGAAATTCGTTACAATTGAGAATAATTTATGATGAAATAATGCCAGCACACACACACACACACACAGAAAAGAAAACAAAAGAAAATGGCACAGACTGTTGATATTGATTTTGAGTTGTTTCCAAGTATGTTCTCACAAATGATCACAATCAACGCAAATAAATGAAAACCAACAACATATAGGATCTCTGAAGTACATTCATAAATTAATCAAACCTTGAACAATAGACCAAAATCAAAGTTTCAGAAACTGAGTTGTGAAAAAGGGATACAGAAGGGAACTCACTGATATGGTTTTTGTAAGTTCATTCTGGTGAAGTCAATACCAGTAAGTTAAGTGATAAAATTACATGTATCCGATAAGAATGGCAGCTTAAAGTATGATTTTTTTGTATATCAACAGCTTCGCTTTGCTGTAAATGTTTACAACTGCAGGTGAATGCACTGAATCTGAAACAGTCACCAGGTTGCAGATTTTTTTCAATGTGTTTGACAGGACCCAAAGATTCAGTACTGGTACAGTGAGGGTTAGCTACATTCTTACTCTGCTGTTCATTGGATTCTGAGAGTGAATGTTAGTGCTTGCACAAGCTTTATAACACTGCATTTGGCATATGATTTTATGCCACATGTGTACCTCATAATTAACTGTTATAATCATGCTGGGAGATAATGTTATCAAATCTGAGAACACAGCAGAACGTTTTCTTTAGCTCAACTAACTTTGGGAAACTCATCTTAACATTGGAATTCACAGGAATTTTTTCTTAATGCACATTCAATGTGCAGATGATATAAAACAGGCAAACTGGTAACTGTGTAGAAAATCACCAATTATCACAACCCACAGAAAAAAAGAGTAGGAACAAATCCATGAATCACAAGAGAAAAAAGAAGAAAAAAGAATGAATGAAAAAAAAGAAAACATGGCAGTCAACAAAACAATAAATAACCAAAAGTTATATATATGAACAACCAGCTGCAATAGATATACATCAGCTTTGTCATGGTTTCAATCACCCAAGTGCTCATTATCAAGGGGGACAAAAACCCCTAAAAACACAATCTCTTACAGAGCTTCTTCAGCAAGGGCAAAATCAGACAAACACAAACCAATTCCACAATGCACGTCAGGAACCACTTCACCTCAACACATGTGCATGATTTACAATGATTTACAATGTTGAAACACACACATAGATGACAGCTGAAAAAACATGATACTGGTTCACAGTCTACGTACATATCAACTACTGGATGCTTTATTGTTTTCGTATATTGATTATGGAAATGAAACAAATAATGGCAAAATAACTAAGGAGTGAACTTCTTAATTAATGAATCAATAGGTCCCAAATAACTGAGCTGGCGATTATGTGGTTAAAAATAATGAACACATGTTTTGGATGATGTTGGCCAAGGCCAAAATCCCAGAAAAAGGATTCAAGAAACTGCTGTCACTACTGTAGCCAATGTTTTCCCTAAAAGACAACTGATAATCTACCAAACAAGCCAGTGTATAAGGTCCATGGAATCAGCATGGCAAGAGTAAATACCATGTCTTACAAAACTGAAACACAAGCTGGGATACTGTGAGAACAAGGACACATCCTTCCAGACCAGATGAAGAATGAAAGATTCGATGTAGTTTTAACATCTCTTGCTTGGCGATGCGATGGAAATGATGGATGGGAGTTTGGGAGTATGTGGGAAAGGGGGCTGGGGGGAGGGAAAGGGTTTAGAAGAAGTGAGATGGTGTGAATGGGACTGCTAGGTGATGCTACTGGATAAAAAAAAAGAAAAAAGGCATAAACCTTCAAGATGAAAATGGGAGCAATATACTACAGAACTATCCATCCTTTCTATACAGACAACATACAGACTGACAGTTCCTAGAGCCAGCAATTTACCTGCACACTACAGTTCAACAATTGCTCACAATGGGCTGTCTCTCAACCACAGTCTGCCGTGACAATGACTCATGCTGAACCAGATGTTTCCCGTCGTGTTCAGGGGGAACAAAATAAGACCATCTTCACCAAAAGGAATGAAAAATGTTGGGACAGAGCAATGATCATAATCAAATGGCACAATTATTATAATTATCAAATTCTTGTGTTAAACATGGCAGATACATGATGTAATCAATCAGCAAAGCACAAAAATATTGAGATAATTTTATTACCCCTATACTGTTAAAGATCAACTAAAAAAGAAAAAAAAGAGAAAGAAAAAAAGATGAAAGACAGAGACAGAAATATATACACAACATAAATTTCATAAAGATCCGACAAAAAAGCATCTTATACCTACTTTTCCTCATGGGAAAAAACCCAGCCCATATCAAGTAAAACATCATGTGCTAATGTTATCAAAGTAACTATAACTCATAGCATAAGTTAATTTTTCTTAGTCTCCACACTGATCAATTTGAAAAAATTACTTCATACATCACACAAGTGCATTATCTTTCTTCTGTCGTTTTTTTAAGTGCTACAAAATCAAAATTCTATACAGGACCAGACTCAATTCAGAGCATGGTTGATTTTTTAAAAATCTTTTTTATTTTTAACAGCTCCAACCTTCAGTATACATCCAAAACTGAAATTTTAAGAATGGGTAGGGCCAGTTTGAAATCTCCACATCCCCATTTTCCCTAGTGGAAGGGATACTAAGATAGATACTCCTCCAACAGCAACTATCATTGAAAAGAAGAAGAAAAAAGAACAATTCCTTCAAAGTGTAATATAAAGTGCCAGTTTTTGGCATAAGATGCTCTGAAAGAGATCACAATAATGAAATGGTAACAATTTTCTCAGATCAGGCCTGACAAATACTAGCAGTTTTACAGTATGACCACTACGACCAATCGGCCACATGCTGATATAAGCACGCCAAGTTCTTGCTTTGATCAAGAGGCAAGTCTTGCCTTCAGAGTTGAGTTTAACGTGGTTGTAGCACTTACGGTCAAGAAGTTCAGGACTTAGTCTTGGCACGAGTTTGGAAGGGATCTATGTTTGATGAAACAAATTTGTTACACTTTAATAAGGTTACAGGTGTTACAGTATCAGTGGAGACAAAGTGTCATGCTTGGGCCAACAGTGCAGGAGAACTGTGGCATGTGTGACAGGACATCAAAGACAAAACAGTTCCTCTGTTCATGACTGTGAGCTCAGTGATTCATGAAGTGTCCTATATTTGATTCTTTTTCTCTCTTCAATCATGTTCAGAAAATAGTTTCAAAAAGAAAACAGCAACTCACAATAAGAACTGAGACATGCACTGTGGGCGGTCAGTCAGTGGTGGACTTCCACCAACAGCCATCCCGGATGCTACATGTACTTTATAAAAAGGTTTGAATAAAAACCCAGAGCAGCCTACATAACAAAAAGCTTTAAGCTGAAAAACATTACGCTGAAAAAAGAGAAAAGAAAAACAAGACACTGAAGCATACATAGGGATTAAGACTGATGGTCCCAGAACAGCTGTAGTAGCAATGGAAAAGCAAACTGAACATCAGAGGAGGAAAAAAAAAAAACAAGAACCAATCCTCCACCCTTTATTAACCATAAATAACCAAAAAAAAGGGGGAAAAAAAAACAATACAACAGACACCATCTGATTCAGCAGGAACATGTGGACATGGCAGGCAAGAGCGGTCCGAGAGAAGAAGCTAACCAAACTAACCAACTGTAACAACTTTGCCCTCCCGTCAACCACTGCCCCCTCCTCCTCCTCCTATCCCAACAAAGGGAACCTGGGCTTGTGCATGCCCGGATCAATCATGGCGAATGTGGAACAGCAGATTGGTGATGCTTGCCAGGCAGCGCCGGCTCAGTAGGTGGGCGGCTGGTAGTCTGGGGTCTCTTTCTGCTGGCTGAAGGGGGGCTGCTGGTAGGGGTCCCCACTGTCGCTGCCTGGGAAAGAGGAGTAGGGGGAGGAGGCGTTGGGGTCCTGGTCGTAGCCGGTGTTGAAGGCCTCCTGCGCCCCAAGGCGGTAGCGCTGCACTGCCAGGAACGTCAGGCCTCCCTGGTGACACATCGTCACAATCTTTTATTTTTCAGTTTCATGTTTCTCATAAAATAGCCAATGCTTTCGGACAAATCTATATATGCACTATACCACATCCGCTAGGCAGATGCCTGACCAAAGTATTTAACCCAACATCTTTAGTCAGGCCATGAGTGCATGTACACACACACACACACACTATATATATATATATATATATATATATATATATATATATATATATATATATATTTGTGTACCCTATCAGAGTGGATTTCTTCTGCAGAATTTTACTAGAGGACTACGCTAATATTGTCATAGGTTCTTTTTCAGTGTGACAAGTGCATGCTGTACTTCAGACTGATCCGAATGACTAGATGCTCAGTTTGATTTTTCTGTCAAACTTGGGAGAAAGGGCAAGACAGTGATTCAAACCAAGACCTTCATGGGCACTGTATTGGCTTAAGCATCTTAACCATTCTGCCAAATGCCTTCTTCACAATATTTATTTAATGTAATGGAAGGTGGATGATTTCAGGAAGAAGACACACATCCAGACACACACACATTGGTAGTTTTCACACACAGTAACACATACAAATGTGCACCTTGTGTGCTAAAAAAAATTGCAAAGTTTATAATCACTGGAAAATGTGGGATGTGTAATGACTATGAACAAGACTTATGCCAAATATATGTGCATTTCCAGATGTACGTCTGCATACCAAGCTGAAAAAAAATTATCTGAAATGAAAAGAGCAGCATCATCAGTCTGTTATGGCACACATTTGATATAGAACAAAAGATAGTACAAAACAAAGCAAAAAAAAAAAAAAAAAGAGTAAAAATATGAAGACACGCATTTCTGACAAAAGCTAAAACATGAAAAACATGAGTAAGCAAAGAATTAATAACAATGGAAAGAAGAAAAACTTGAATGAGAGGGAGAGAGAAAAAAAGAGAGGGACAGAAGAAAGGGGGAGAATAGTGGGACACTGAATTGACATGGGAGGGGAAGGGAGGGGAAGGGAGGAGAAAGTCTAAATCACTAACCAATACATGAACAAAATAAATGCAAGGTCAAGCCCTCAAGAACCAAAAATAAATATATCCTATGGTATGAGCTCCTAAAACTGTATGAAGGTTTGTGCTGCCTGAGGGGGGAAAACTGTATAAATTTCAAATGATGTGCGTTATCTATCAAGCTCCCAGCAAAGAGGTTTCAAGGGCAGATTTCATTGTACTCATTATCTCCATGTCACAATGGTGGAGACAAATGTGTGTGTGTGCATGTGTGTGTGTGTGTGTGTGTGTGTGTGAGAGAGAGAGAGAGAGAGAGAGAGAGAGACAGAGACAGAGAGAGAGAGCTGATAATACATTATCACATGTCTAGCCCAACACCTCTCTCACATCTGTTTTATTTCTGACCCAAGCCAGTGATCAAAACTTGCCATTTATAAATGTTATCTCAGGTCCCTTGGGAGAGAACGACAGCTCACTCCTCTGTATCAACTATATCCCTCTGCCTATCCTCACAACCTTTGCACAAAGTCTTCTGTATGTTTGCAAAGACTTTCTAACACAATTTTTATTTATCTTTCTTTTTCAGAGTTTTTTTTCTTGTTTGTTCTATAGTTTACATACAAAGACAATGAAGCATTATGCTTATAAATGTACACTTCTGTTATTTTTAATCTTATTGTGCTGTTTTCTTTGTTTGCAGAGATACAAAAATAAAAAGGCCATGGAGGATTGATGGAATGTGTGTGTGTATGTCCATTATATGCATGAACACACCTGTCAGTGTGTGTAAATCCATGTGTATATATAAGTATGTATGTGTGTGTTGTGTACTGTGTGCCCTCAATTTGTGTATGCACAAACACATTGCTTAACCATTCGTTTACACATGCAAGGTGTGTGTACATCTCTGTGAGCTTTTTAACGAATATAACATTGCTGCTCACTCCAACCAGCCTTTAGAGAAGCTCCCATTTCTCCTACATAATTCTAGCTGACAAAAACATGCACCCAAAGCCTGTGTCTCCACAGCAGAGAAAAGCCTCATCAGATCCCCCCCTGTTATTACATGTGACCTACTTTCCCTCCATCAGCAGGCACAATCAGCATGTCCCTGCCTGTCTCTGCCAGACTAGCTAATAACAAGCGCCAGGGCCACGGCTGGCCCTGCAAACACGTAAATGACTGCCAGACCACCCCTCTCTCTTTCTCTCTCTCTCAGCAAACAGGAGGCAGATCAATAAACGAAGGCTGCCTCAATCGGTGGTACCAACAGCACCACCACCACACTCTTAATGGCCAGATTGGTACCAGCGTCTTCAGGGCCCGGCTTCACGCTGACTTGCCATTACTGCCATGACCAAAGCAGCAGGGGCGCTGATCAGCTGCTGGGAGTGGGTGGGGGTGGGGGCTGTGGGCTTATTGATTGAGGTGGGCATCACCTTGTTGTTGGGGAAAGCCGTGACTGCTGGCACAGTGTCAATGCCTGCGCAACAGCAGCAGGTCAGCGGATCAAGCTGCTGAGTGGTCAATATTCATTCAACAGCTTGTCACGTCTTAGGATGGAACAAGGAGCCCCAACCCAACCCCCACCCCTCCCTCCAGCATCAGCTGAAAGAAGCAGTGTGTATCTTTATCCTTTTATGATCTCCCTATAATCCCTCCCCTCCCCCCCACACACACAAACACACACCCTTTCACAATACACTGTTGTGTTTTACAGCCCACCCTTTCAAGTTTCATAGCTGTTCAATTTACAGTACTGACTGCAGCAATGATTTCAATTACAAAACAATTGAATTATATATATATATATATGTGTGTGTTACTGACACTGTAGCAGTGTGTTCTTATGAATTATTTTCATATCACTATCTAGCTGATTTGTATGAAAGTCCAGTCTGTGTTATAAGGAAGAAAGAGCCTGTGTTGGAAAGGGCTGACAGGCAGCTGTTGTGAGAGTGTACATGGAGAGGGTTGGGGTGTGGAAATGATTGATGGGGGAACAAGTTCTGAGACAAGCAGTTTGAGAATGAATTTTGTACTAGCTGACTTATAAAGCTGTCTGATATTTAGCTTGTTGCAAGCTTCTGAGCACAATCACTAGCTCTCTCTCTCCCTCACACACACACACACACACACACACACGCATACACAGAGGCTCAGATCTATTGAGTGAACATAGATGCACCTTATACATGCCCACAAACACCCAAAGGTTTTTCTGTCTTAACTCTTGTCATGTTTGTTCAGAAAACAGGCTGCAAGTGCAAGTAAACATTTTCTCTGCAGGGCAGCATCTGAGTATATTCTGGGAGGCAAAGAAAGATGCACAGAGAAAGACAAAGAAACAGGCAGAGAAAGAAATCAACATACACTAAGAAAGAGAAAGAGAGACAGAGAGAGAGAGAGAGAGAGAGAGAGAGAGAGACTGGAGAGGGATGGCAAAAGTTCATACCCATGAGAAAATGGAGAAGAAGGAAAAGGCAATGGCAGCCTGGATGTTGTCCTTGCCTTTACCGGAAGGCTGCACATAGGTATGGTCATTGGGGTCTGTTCGTCGCCAGGCATCGGTCAAATAGCAGAACCCCACAAACCACAAGAACGTCCACAAGGCTGTCAAAGACAAGGCGCAAGAAAATAACTTATCACAGGAAACTATTCAAAAATTACATATCAAAGGGAACTGTTCAATAACCAAAAACAATGTTCAACAAAACCTGTCAAGCTGGATGCACTGCAAATTACATCGTTTCAAATCATGCAGCTCTGTAAGATCCAGTCGACGAAATACAAAGTCATCCACACACACACACACACACACACACACACACACACACAAACACACACGGTTTATGTTTTCATGTTTCAGATTTGTTTGCCTTTCTTTTCTGAGACCTTTGTCTCCTTCCTGATCAAACTTATTGTGTACAATTTCCTTTTTCATTGTTTATCATTTCAGCTGGCTGAGGTGTAAACATGAAGATGCAGATCCAGAGCAACCGAACATGCAATAAAATAGCTCCTTTTAAAAAATATATTTAAGCAATGATAAAACTAAGCTGTTAATGTATTAATGCTACTATAATTTATATATGTAATGTGGTAGAGATCTAAGATAAGCTAACAAAATTCTCAAAATGTCTCAACAGTCAAGTTATAAATCTAAATAGTAATGTTAAACACACACACACACACACACACACACACACACACACACACAGAGAGAGAGAGAGAGAGAGACAGACAGACAGACAGACAGACAGACAGACAGACAGAGACAGAGACACAGAGACAGAAGAAACAATTCAGTTCTGTAGTGGAAATATCTTCAATCAATACACTCGATCAGTCACTCCATAATTTCATACAACAAATACAAAATTATTCATCAAGTTCTTGCATTGACTGCCATCTTACCGGTAACACGGTATATCATATTATAATACTACTGACACCACATTTCCTACATGCATTGTCAAGCATACACATAAACGTGTGTACATGTGTATCAGACTGTAACTGAGTGATGCGTATATTATATATATATATATATATAGAAACAGAAACAAAGTAAAGACAGCAATACTCCCAAAAGAACTAGTGTGTATATATCTATATCTATATCTATATATATCTCTCTCTATATATATAAGATTGAAACTGAATGATGCATACAGAAACAAAAACAATGTAAAGACACCAATTCTCCCAAAAGAACTTAAGGAAATTTCAAGCACAGATTTCCCAGGAGGTGTGACTCTTAAACTTTAAAAGTGGAAGAGCCCTGACAGATCCATAAAAAAGATGAATTCATAAACAAAGAAAGAAGAAAACAAACCTTTTTTGATGTCTAGAGTAAATAATTAGACATCCACTTCATACAACGTTTCAGAGTCATCCCTTACAAGCAGAAAACTGGAAGGACAGGAGCAGGTTTTTATGATGCTCATTCATACTCATAATAATAATAATAATAATGGATACTTATATAGCACACTATCCAGAAATCTGCTCTTGGTGCTTTACAAAAACACTTTTTGTTAACATAACACATTACAGCAATGTTACCTGCACACACACACACACACACACACAATGTACACATACATTTTAACATACATGTGTATCTAGCAGCTACCCTCAACAAATACGCACACATAGGCAGGCACATACTTAAACACAAGTGTGTGCGTGTGCACACACACACACACACACACAATACGCATTCATATACATGCATGTAGTTATGTACACATACATATGTATACACACATAGTCAAGCACAGTTAACGCAACGGAAGTGGACCTGCCACAACTGAACTTACTGGTGAGGGAAAAGGTGAGTTCTGAGATGAGATTTAAAAGATGCGAGGGAATCAGAATGACAGAGGTTATCAGGGAGCTTGTTCCACATCTTTGGCGATTGAAAAGAAAATGATCTGTGTCTTACTCCTGACGCGAGGTATCCTGAGAAGTCAAGTATCAGAGGAAGAACGGAGATGGCGAGATGGGGTATAGATATGGAGGAGTTCAGAAAGATACTTGGGGCCAGATCCGTTGACTGCAGAAAAGGTCAGAGTGGATAGTTTATAGTCTATTCAATCAGAAACAGGCAACTAGTGGAGAGACTGATGGAGTGAGAAACATGGTCAAATTTAAAAGCTCTGCAAATGAGTCTGGCAGCGTTATTCTGAATTTGTTGGAGTCTGTAATAGATATTTGGTAAGACCAGCCAAAAGAGAGTTGCAGTAATCCAATCTTGAGAGAACCAGAGAGCATACAAGTGTCTTGGTTGCATCATTTGAGAGATAGTGGTGGATAGAACTGATTCTACGCAGTTCCAAATAGGCAACTTTACAGATATTCGAAATGTGCTGTTGGAAGGAAAGAGACTGGTCTAGGATTACACCAAGACTGCGAACAGGAGAAAGTGAAACAGGTGTGCTATTGATCACCACACAGTCAGAAAAGGAAGGATGTTGAAGAAACTTCTTTGGACAGGTTATCATAAATTCAGTCTTATCATTTAGTTGCAGCTTGTTGAGAGTCATCCAGTCCTTTAGGCCAGCAATGCACTCCCGTGTCCGAGTCACCAGGGCATCAAATTCAGCAAAAGAAGCTGACTGATAAAGTTGAGTGTCATCAGCAAAGCTCTCATGCGACATCGCATGATGACTGATGACATCCGATAGAGGAGCCGCATACAGCATGAAAAGAACAGGACCTAGGACGGACCCCTGTGGGACACCATATTTTAAGGCAGATACTCTAGAGTATCTACCATTTGCACACACTTTCTGTGTACGATCTGACAGGTAAGATGTGATTCATGCTAGTGCAGTGTCACGAATACCAAAGGAAGTTTTAGGTCTATTCAAGAGGATAGAGTGGTCGATAGTGTCAAAAGCTGCTGACAAGTCAAGAGAGTGAGAACAGATATCTTATCCTCATCAAATCCCAAAAGCAAATCATTCACTATTCTAAGAAGGGCCGTTTTGTAACTATGACCACATCTATAAGCTGACTGGTGGGAATTAAGTGAACCATTTTGTTCCAGATGAGCTAAAAGCTGAGACAATATGATCTTTTCTAGCAGTTTTGATAAAAATGACAGATTAGAGACAGGTTGATAATTTTTCAAACAATTATGATCCAAAGATGGTTTCTTGATGAGTGGATGAACAACAGCAGATCTGAAGCTTTCATGGAAACTACCAGACAGTAAGGAAGAATTGATGACATGAGTAATATGTGGCAGTAGAACATCAATACATTCAACCAGCAAAGAAGACGGGACAGGGTCAATCTCACAGGATTTCGGACATAGACTAACAAGTAAAAACCAAGAGACAGCTCTCCACACAGCTATTGTGCAGCAGCTGTTAATAATCCCCAGAATCTCAAGTGACTTCAGTAGCTTTTCAAATTCAATGATGTCAGCAAGATACATGTGCATAATTTAGCTGCAGTTTGCCTTCAAGACATTTTGTATGCTCTGGTAATGCTGCTATGTTTATTTTGTCAACCAGTTCAAAAAAAAAAAAGAAGAAAAAAAAAAGATACCTATTGTGCACACTGGCAATACATTTAGAAATTCCTTCATGTAAAAAGGCACCCCTCCACACTAGGTAATACCGCATTTTATTTTTACTGACTACAAAGTACTTTGGATTATAAAGCACATCCTCCAAACTTTTAAATAATTTCTGATTCTAACAACACCTGAAGCACAGCACATTATAAGGCACACATCTAAGGGGTGAGAGAAAAAGATGGAGGAAGAGAGTAATTGCTTTTTGTGACAGGTTGTGTCACCACTTATATTTTCACATATTATGTGGAAATATTTCTGCACATTGGAATTCTTCATATACATGCAAGATATATTTCTAATAGTAATACCATCAGGTTTCATGCAAAGAGTTATCTAATCATTATCTGAAGTCACCCTCCCCTCCCCCCTCGTTTTTCTTTTATTTGCTTGTTAGTAATGTTACTTTGTGAGTGTGGTGCATACACTGAGTGTGTTGTGTGGTATCCAACGATGCACAAGGATGAGCGAATGAACAACAACACAACCATTTCCTGTGTTGTTCAACACAGGTGCAATAAAATCTCACTGTCATTGTTTCATTGTCTCAAAATGATCAAACAAAGAGTTGAGCATTGATGGGATGATCGTGCTGTCCATACTGACTGTGGACATGTATAAAAAAATTTAAAAATTAAAAAAAAAAAATATATATATATATATATATATATATATATATATATAATATATATATATATATATATATATCATCATCATCATGAAATCAATGAAGTGAAGTCATTATCGAAACTCTTTAAGCAGGTTGCATCATCTACTTTCCTATCCACCCTGTTGATCTCCAGTCTTGAATTTGTTCTGTCCATGCTCCCCTTAGTTGAGTTGTTTCTGCTGTGCTTTAATGTGATTCACAGAAAGTTTTTCATTTTCACTGCCACAAACATACTTCAAGGTTTGGAGGTCAAACTCAATATGATTCTGATTAACAACTGCATTTTGACAAGGGTTTTAATCATACATCAAGTACGCAATATCATGGGGCACATCTGTTGTGGTTGGGGGAAAAAGTATTGCCTTACACTTCTTTTATAGCCTGTAAAATATGGTATATCTTCCTCTGCTTTGGAGGCTAGTATAAATACTGGTCATCAAGAACTTGAAAGGCTTGAGGATTTCTGAAGTTTCAAGCACACATGAGAATCCCAGAACAAAAGAATCATGTTTACAAGGTGTCTGTGTTTTGTTTTGGTTTTTTCAATCGCATCTAACTTTTTAACATTT
Organism: Babylonia areolata; assembly: GCF_041734735.1. Classification (NCBI taxonomy): domain Eukaryota; kingdom Metazoa; phylum Mollusca; class Gastropoda; order Neogastropoda; family Buccinidae; genus Babylonia; species Babylonia areolata. The sequence continues at coordinate 68,661,739 of NC_134876.1, read as the reverse complement.
TTGTTGCAGACCTTAGTTATAAACAAAATCCTCTTGAAAGAGAGAGAGAAACAGGGGGAAGGAAGAAGGACAGAGAGACAGACAGACAAAGTGAAAGACACAGACACAGAGAAGAGAGACAGACAGAGACAGAGAGACAAAGAGGGAAAGAAAGAAAGAGAGGGACAGACAGAGAGGGGGAGAGGGAGAGAGGAGTTTGTTCACAAATCCCCGACAAAGATCGGAAGGAAGGACAGCAGGAAAGGAAATTCCAAGCAGGGAAGATTATGAAGGACTGGGAGTGGTAAGCTCTGCATAATTTGTATACATCATGAATATTTATACTGTGCATTGTGATCAGCATGACAGAAGAGTCTACAATTACAAAGCAGGGCTGGGGGAAGGCTCAGGTGGACAAGGGAAGAGGACTGGGTCCAGTCATCCCCCAACCCCAACCCCCATAACTTTATCCCTGAGTGCTGCTGCTTTTGGTCTCTCCCATAATTCATCTCGCACTCTGCTTGTTTGGTGTTTTATATATAATACTACAGTCACTGAGCACAGCTGCCCAAGATGTTGACACAGCACATAACTCCTGAATACTGTTCCTTCCCAGATCTATACCTTCTTTCCATTCCCATTATCAAGCATCAAAATAAAATATAAAAAAAAGAAGAAAAAAGTGGCTCAATTTGTGACTCAACACAAATCAGTCTCAGCCACGAACAGGAACCTTCTAAACCTTCTGACATCAATGGATCCAGGGAGAAGTCCTATGCCTAAAAAATAAAGCAGTGTCCATATGACAGAACATAGCTTCACTGACAAACTGACAAATCTATGTATAATGAAGGAGTTTTCAGAATCTTTTATTATCTTTAGTTACATGCAACGTGGTAGATCTACACAAAAAAAGTCACAAGCAAAGCGGTGATGAAGAGAGAAAGTCTGTTGGGACCTGTCACAACTTGAAATTACTTGTAACTATTATTACAGTATTATCCAATTAAATTATAATCACCAGTACCAAATGACAAACAACCCATCCACATAGTAAATGGTATCAGTACAATGTATGCTTTTCATTGTATTTATGCCTAATTTGGCACTGATTTTTTCTAATATGGTATGGCTTGAGCTGAAGTTCACAGTCCAGAAATAATTTTAATGTAATAAAGAAAATGTTGCGAGATTGTATCCAAGTCACTCAGTGACATTATCAATAATCAAGTCACTCAATGTTCTTGGACTACTGATGCTGTATTTCAATGAAATCAAGGAGGCCAAAAGATTGTAAACATCTGAGGCTATTTCTCACTGGGACTATGAACAAATCAAAGGTGGCCAAAAGGTGAATCAAAGAGTATATCTATTTTAGATTTATCATAAAAACTGTAATGTACAAAGAAGAGGCAGCTTACCTGAAGAAGCAAGGTCAGCCAAAACAGCATATTTTCTGTGCTGGACGCTGCTGAGATTTTCAAAGAAAGCATCCACAATGAGGAAGCCAATGCACAGCAGGAATGCTATCACTCCAATGCCTGTACCGTAGCCACAGGCATTGGTATCATCGTTCATCTGACATTTGGTTCCAAACCATGCTCCTGATGATATACAGCCAAACACCACAATAGAAAACAGCTGTAAAAGAGAAAAACCAGAGAAAATTATAAATTTTCACAATCAAATACAGCATTAGATTAGGTATCTTACTTTGCCATTGCAACAGCACCGATTTGATTTAAAACTCAAATTTCATATGAATTATTATTGAAGTTAATATCTGGCAGCAGTTTTTCATTACATCAGACAGGAAACATTCACCAGCAGAAAGTAATTACTTACTTAAAAAACAAAAAAACAACAACAAAGGGTGCATAACTGTATATGCTTCTATTGCATGACCTGCAGAATATTTCCAGACAACATTAGTAAGTTAGTTCAGAACAGAGGATCTGTCTTTCAGAAAATAACAAAGCCAAACACAGAAAGTAGCAAACTAGTAACAGAATGTCATCTATGACATCTTTCATGTGTGTGTGTGTGTGTGTGTGTGTGTGCATGTTGGATCACATGAATTTTACATGATACTGATACTATAGTATCGGTCTTTTTTGTGTCTTTTTTTAAAGGAATGTCAAAATGACTAAGTTTGCTTCACTAAACTTGAATTAGTATATTGCATATATGTTTCTGCTGCTATTACAGGTCTACACATTGAATCATAATCAGAACATTTTCTTTGTCACGGAGGCCATGAAGACTTATTTGACACAAATAAACCAAAAAGAAATTTGTATAAGTCTTCAGATCTATGTCTTTCCACTCTTAAGTGTTATTGGAACTGGTTTGTGTTGTAGCATTACAATTATTATGGTATAACGTCACATGCATTTTGGTTACTGTTTCGGTATTCAGTTTTCATGTTACTTTTGAACCGGAAGTTACTGATATAGATTTCGGTTGAGTTGACCCTGACAGTCAATGAAGGTTTGATTCTTAACAAAAGAATCTCAAATGTTACCTGCTTTCATGTGTTCCTTCATTGGTGACCCCAATGCGAGTACAGACTCTAATAGTGACCACACTGTAATTTTATGCAGTTCCAACCACTCATAACATAGAGTTTATGTCAGAAGCCACACAGTTTCAAAAAGACTGCACACTATTGAACATGCATGGTTTAAGGGACAGGCATCCCTCAGAACTACTTCAGTATATGAAAACAATGAATTCAGACCCTCAGACCCTTTTTTGGGCCCTTTTCCTGAACCAACTTCCCCCAGAGATGCGCCGTATCTTGACACAAACCCCTGAGTTTGACTTTGACACTCTCACAAAGACAGCAGACTGTATCCTTGAAGTTGATTTACCAGTACCAGCTTCTGTGGCAGCAACTTACCACCAGAATTTAACCGCCTCGATGGATGGACATGAACAACAATTTCAATCATGTCAAGACACAAACTATCACAACACAGCTGCTGCTGAGTTGAATGCCTTAAACAGAAGTTTTAAACCAAATCACCGCCAGACAATGAACAAAACAGACTGCTACTGCTCCTTTTGCCCTGTGTAAATATCATTCAAGGTTCGGTGCCAATGCTAGACGCTGTGAAGGCACAGTTGACGGACGACCCTGTGCCATGGCTCCAGCACAGCCTCAAGAGAAATGACATGATCAGCACAAATTCAAATGTACAGCTCCATAGGCCTTTGCAGTCAATACTGGCACTGCTGATGTAACAGATTTTCCTCAAAAACCAGTGGTCAACATCAGCACCATCACAGTTCCTGACCTCCCGTCAGGTCAGTCTTTCCTTGTTGACACTGGAGCTGAAGAATCTGTTTTTCCAGCAACTCCAATGGACCACAAAAGACTTGTGGACCCAGCCTTGTTGCAGCAAACAGTTCAGCCATCACTACTTATGGAAAGCGAAACATTCCACTTCGATTTGGCAAAGAAGCCAAATTTACACAAAAGTTCTGGATAGCTGATGTCACTCAACCTATCCAAGGAGCAGATTTCTTTTCTTCTCATCAGCTGGCAATTGACCTCACAAAAGACTGGTCTCCTTTGATGGCAGATTTGTGATACATGCACAACTTGTTCGCTCTCATAGTCAAACCCCAGGCATACACAAAATTCATTCTAGATCAGTTTTAGTTTCAGTAGCTTAAGGAGGCGTCACTGCGTTCGGACAAATCCATATACGCTACACCACATCTGCCAAGCAGATGCCTGACCAGCAGCGTAACCCAACGCGCTTAGGAATTCTAGATACGAAGCAGCAGTAGAAGAATTTCCTGAACTGTTAGTTCCATCTTTCAAAGACAACAAACATGGTGTGTTTCACCATATCCTGACTACTGGCCCTCCAGTACATGCACGTGCCCGCTGCCTTGATCATGAAAGTTTAAACTGAGGCAAAAACAGAATTTAGCGAAATGGAGTGCCTCAGTATTGTTCGCCGCTCATGTTCTCCTTGGTCTTCACCTTTACATATGGTCAAGAAAAGCAGTGGTGGCTGGCGCCCATGCGGACACAATCGAAAACTCAATGACTTTACCAAGGATGACTGTTACCCTCTACCCCACATCCAAGACCTCAATGCCAATCTTCGTGGAAAAACAATTTTCTCTAAAATTGACCTGGTTCGTGGCTATAACCAGATACCTGTTGCACCAGAAGACATTCCTAAAACTGCAGTTATACCTTTTGGCCTGTACGAGTTCTTGAAAATGCCTTTTGGTTTGAAAAACGCAGCTCAAGCCTTTCAGCGGCTCATGGATGGAATCTTACAGGGCTTAGATTGCTGTTCTGTTTACCTGGATGATATCCTTGCTGCAAGCACTACCCCGGAGCAGCATGAGACAGATCTACACACCATTTTCAATTTACTAACCTTGAACGAACTAGTCGTTTACATCAAGAAGTGTCTTTTTGGTCAGTCATCCTTAACTTTTTGGGACATTTGGTCTCAGCAGCCAGGATTGAGCCTCTACCAGAGAAAGTTCATGCTATTACAGACTTTCCTGCACCTACAGACAAGACAGCTCTTGAATGTTTTCTTGAAATGATGAACTTCTACCACAGATTTCTCCCAGGAATCGCCAAGTGCCTTTTACCTTTGACCGAAGCCACTGAGGGTAAATCCCAGAAGCTCATCTGGACAGCTGAATGTCAGACTGCCTTTCAAGTAGCCAAATCCACACTGGCCTCTGCAGTCATGTTACATCATCCAGATCAACAAGCTGAAACAAAACTTTCTGTGGATGCATCAGGCTCAGCCATAGGAGCAGAGCTGTCACAACAGCATCATGGCATATGGAGACTCATCGCATTTTTTTCCAGGAAACTTGTTACCAACCCAGCAACGTTACTCCACTTTTGATCATGAGTTGCTGGCTATCTACAGTGCAATAGGAGGAGTTTGTATTATACTCCATATTTGGTGATACATATACTTACCATATCAAACTGATGCAAACTAGGCCTATCGACTTGCTCTGCTTGGCCAAATTTCACACGGCTAACAGTGAAAAGACAACCCATCTTGCCTGGTCCGCTCTTAGCCAATCAAACGCCTCTAAAAGCTACAAGCGCTGAATCATTCCATGGCCATCGAGAAAAATGCCCCATAAGAACCACGGCAGAGACACGGGGACAGATGGTGTCTTCTTTTGGTGTCTTTTACTGTACCATGTCAAACTGATGCAGAATTTAAAGCAAATGGAGGAGGGCAACGCCTACTGGTTTGCATGGGGAGCCCTTGTAACCGAGACGGCAGTGTTAGCCGTGACAAAGGAAATCCCCTTGGAACCGTCAGCCCTGGTCATACGAAATCCCTGAGGTATAAGTTGATGAAGGGATTCTCAGACTGCCAGAAGGCTGCCTCCAAGACATGCTGCAGTGGCACTGAGTGCTGGAAAACAACCTGATGTGGCTATGGTCCACACTTCATGTGCTCTGGGATTAAGACAGCTAATATCCCTGTGAGAATGAGAGTAGGCTCTACGAATGACTTGGGAAACCCAGCAGGAAATGGTGCCTGCAGTGATGTCTTTCTTGTAATTCTCATTCAGGGAGATGAGAAGACGTCTCTGAGAATGCCTATGGCAAGACCTATCCCAATAGTATCTGAGACACCGAACAGGGCAGAGATGCCTATCCTCATCATTTTGGGCAAGAATATCAGACAAAGGTCTGACCCTTAGAGAGGGGGAAGGGACCTTGGGGTCTTGGTTTTTAGCCAGGAAATCTGGAAGGAAACGGAGGGTGATGGAACCATCTCTGTGGAAGGCCAGATCTTGTGGCATTCCACTAAGACCATGTATCTCACTTCTACGACGGCCTGTGGCCAGCAACAGAAGGAAAGTGGTCTTGAGGGTGAGTATGTTGAAAGGAATAGTACCCAATGGCTTGAAGGGTCGCTTTCAAATGAAATCCAGCACCAGGAACAAGTCCCACAGGGGCACTCTTCTGGGGTTTCTAGCTTACTTCAGAGAGGTGCCCCTAGCCACCTCTCTGAGCAGGAAATCTGCTTCAAAGGCAGGACCACCTAGCTGTTTGATTATGGTACAGATGGCAGACCTGTACCCTTGCACAGAACTAGCAGACAGGTTGAGAACCGAGGAGCAGTGAGCCAGAAAGTTGGCCAGCTGCATACTCGTTGGGTTAGTAGGGGGAACGTCCTGAGCCGTAACATAACGCGACCGTCATGTTGTCTGTGAAACAAGCGGATGGTCTTGCCACTGGCCTCCCCCATGAAGTGCAGGAGAGCCCTGCGAACTGCCTCCAATTCCAGAACATTGATGTTGCATAGGCGCTCCTCCGTGAACCAAGTCCCTGCTGCATGGAGTGAGTCCATGTGGGCTCCCCAACCCAGGGAGGAGGCATCTGTGAAGAGAGCCACCTGAAGAGTAGGTGGGGCTATGGGCATCCTCTGTGTCCGAAGAGGGGTGGTTAGCCACTCTGATGTCACTTCGAGGAACCACTCGCCCAGACATATCTGGGTATCCCGGGGGAATGAGAGGTCCCATGGACTCCATCATGCCCAGGAGAGAAGAAAGTGTCCGCGCTGTTGCTCGGGAGGAACGGCACAAGAGGCTAAGGAGGCCTGCCAGTCGGTCCCTGTGATCTGGCGTCAGAGAGACTATCACAGATGGCGTGTCGAATCTCATCCCTAAGAAGTCGAAGGACTGACATGGGGACAAATCGCATTTCTCCTGGTTCGTGAGGAAGCCCAGTTGGGAGCAAGGTCTGGCTGTATGCCTCTGGATGGATGACGATATGAAAATAAGCATCTTTCAGATTGACAGACGTAGCCCAATCGCCCTGTTGAATGGTTTCTCAAATCTGTGCCTGTGTGTCCATCTTGAATTTGATTTGGGGGAAGAATTTGTTGAGGGGGGACAAGTCCAAGACTGGACTCCACCCTCCCGTGACCTTCGAAATCACAAACAATCAGCCAGAAAAACCGGGGCCCGGGTCCGAGAGTTGAGATATCGTCCCTATGAGGAGTAGGTGCGATATCTCTGTCTCTAAGATGCTCTCCTGCTCCGCCGAGCTGGGCACATGAGGAAGAGTGGACCTTAGAGGGGGCCGGTCCTCCACCCAAGGCAGCATGTACCCTGACTCTTGCACTGACACAATCCAGTTGTTGAGCCCCAGAGCACGCCACTGATGTGCGTGCTGGGACAAGTTTCCTACTTGGAGGGGCTGGACGACTGGTGGTGCTGAATCAGGGCCCAGTCATTGGGAGTGCTGCCTTCTGGCCTTGGGCATGGCTGGTCGGCTTGGATGGACATGAGGTGGTTTATTCCTCTGCCTCTGATTCTGCATGCCGTTTCGACTTAGGTGGCGTGGCATATGTAAGGGCCCTGGTGGCCGGTCTTTTCAATGGCAGCGAACCCTGGCGCCCCTGGGAGGTGTGGGCTAAATATGAAGCCACCTTCCTGTTTGTCTGTGCCCTGTGGCTGACAAAATGGGGCGCATACTGGCTGAAGAGGGAGTGCTGCTGCATTGGGATGGACCGCAAGGCAGCCCTCTCCTCTACTGGAATGTTAGAGAGGCGGAGATCGGCATCATGCCGAGCCAGCACAGTATTGAAGTGAAGGCTGGTAGCTGTGTCTGCGGTCGCTGTGAGACCAGAGGCTACCCAACTGCCAAAAGTGTTTAACCTCTGGTCAGTGAAGAGGCCCGGTGGGACAGAGGAAGGCGACCCCGTGTCCTGATTAACCGGACGCTGTTACCACAGCTCATTGGCCCTGTGGAGGAACGTGTTGAAGGTATAAGCTGTGGAAACCTCAAGGAGGCAGCGGCAGGCCGATCTGTCCCACTCTGCTAACATTTTGAAGGATTGATTAGCTGAAGTGGGGAAGGTGCTGTGCTGTGAAACCAACATCCTGTCCTGCACGGAGGGCTCCGCTTCCATGTAGGCAGGGTGGTCCTGTGTGTACACCCTGCCTTTGGAGGAATCTTTAAGGAACTTGCCCGGGGAAAAGGCACCCAGGGCAGAGAGGGACTCCCTGCCTGGAGGAGGGATGGAAGCAGCACCCCTGACAGTGAGGGCTGGCTTATTAAGCCATTCCTGCGCTATTTCTGGCACTCCGAGTCATCTGGTGGTTCTGGAGTTGAGTCACATGGCCTAAGGAGGGCCAAGGGTAACAATGTAGCCTGAGGGACCGATTCAGCATGCGTGACCAGACTGGGGAGGGTCAGTTCGAGCTCAGCAAGTCCGAATTTGGTTCACGCTGGTCCCTAGGGAGGCGTGGGCTCAATCTGTCCCCCTGGGATGGGGGCAAAGAGTGCTCATCCACTGGTATGTCCTCCCCCAAAGACAGATGCTCCCACTCTTGCTCCCAGTCAATCCCCTGCTGGGTGCCATCCCAAGTGGATGTACCCTCTGGGGCATCCTGTGAGCTGTGGTCAGCCCAGCAGGATGAGCTGGGATGATCCCGAGCAGGGACCATGGCCGCAGCTGTTATGTCCTTGACGTCTGAAGCGGGCGGCGAGAGTGTGGACTGTAGGTCCAACCACTCTTGGGATGGTGGGTGCCACACCTTCTCAATAAGGGCATCCCTGGATGCAACAGGGACCCATGAGTGCTGTGAGGGAGCAAACACCCATTCATCTCCCTGTAGGACCGAGGGCTGGGTAGGTGGGAACTGCAGGCTCCCCCAGGCCCAGCGGAGCGAGTCGGCAGCCGTTGGTCCTGACAAGGAGGTCGTTGTGACCATGGAGGTCACCTGTGGGTTGACAGAGCCTGATTTGTGGACTGAGTGGCAATATTGGTCGAGGAGCTTGACCTGACCGACAGGAAGTTGATCCCACTTGTCGAGGCCATGTGTGTTACCCTGTGAGATGTGCTGGGTTGGGTCCAGGGGGGAGAGGACGAGGGGTTGCCCCTGGTCCTCCCGGTAACCCAGCATGCACCATAGGTACACCCCAGAACAGGCAGAACGAGAGAAACCACCCGTGGGCACCAGCCATCCCGTGACCCCAACCCCAAGGGTCACCAGCGCCTTGACCTCCATGAAGGGAAAAACCTGACCAAGCTGGAGGAAGGTCAGGTCCGACTTGGGTGTCAGTCCCGCCAGAAGACCGGCGGGCTGACTGCCTGGAACCGCCTGATGTGCGCGGGCCTCCCCCAGCAGGGGAGACCGGCCAAATAGTGAGAAGACCTGCAAAGCAGGTGGCCACATGCCCCGAATCCCCTCCTGTGGGGAGATCTGGGTGGCTTGGCCTGGGGTGGGCAAAGCAGAGATCTCCCCCTGGAACCAAAACTTTCTACCCCACAGATGGAGGTGGGGGAGAGGGGGGGGGTCAGCAGTCGAGGGAGGAGGGGGAACAGCAATGGGGCCCCTGAGGGCTGTCTCTGAGTGGGGACCAGGGTAACGGCCAGGCGCAGCTTCCACCTGAGAGTTCGTGCCTAGACGCGAGTCCCTACCGCCAAGAGAGGACTTGTCTTGATCCCAGCATCATGATTCCTGCCGTCGTGGGATGGCATACGAGGCATGGTAACCGCGATGTAACCCACGGTCTTCTCCAGGTCATGGCGGTCTCCCCAAAGCTGCGCCTGTAGCTCTGTGCCCCCTGGCCAGGTTTGACGCCGTAGAGCTTCATGGGTTGGGCAGTGTTGGTGGATGTGTTCAGGGGTCTGGGGTCCAGTGCCACATGGACACTCATCAGTGTGGGCGATCTTCATACGGTGAAGGTGACTCAGTAGTCGGCAGTGGCCAGTTCTCAGTCTGAAGAGGACTGTCTGCTGGTGTCTCTGGAGCTGGTGGATTGGATCGACACCACTGTTTGCACCCAGCCTTCTCTTCCACTGGTTCTGGTAACGGTTGTGGATGATGGTCCTGGCCTCTCTGTAGGTCACGGGGTGGCTGAACTGCTTCATTTTGCTGCCTGCCTTGGAGAGAGCATTGGCCTTTTCGTTCCCCGTGACCCCACAGTGAGAAGGAACCCACTGAACAGTGACAGTCGACCGTTTTGAAAGGTCATGAAGGGCTGCTTTGATGTTTGTCAGCTGCTGTTCGTTTCTGGTTGACTGGAGTCCCTGCAGGAGAGATCTGCAGTCAGTGAAGAAGGCTATCTTTGGTGGTGGGTTGACTGACGTCCTGAGGCCTTGTGCAGCATGGAGTAGTGCTACTGTCTCCGCTCTGTAGTTCGAGGAGATTCTTCCTGTGGGGAAGGCTCCAGGGGTCAGTCTTCCATCTGTGTGCCTGATGAAGATGCCTGCTCCTCCATTCTTCACCGCTCCCTCCGAGGATCCGTCTGTGAAGACGTGCGTCCATTCGCTGGGGTTGTACCGAGTCTCAATCATCTCCAATGTCAGAGCTTTCAGCAGGGGAGGGGCTTGGCAGTCCTTTTGGTCGATGCCAGGGACTTTTGTGATGATTGAGACTCCTTCCAGTTGGTCGGCCGGTTCCTCGAAGTCGGGGAGTGTTTCCATCTCGGCAGGGGACGAGGGCAGCAGGTCTTCATGTTGGCGGTGCAGGGCCTTGGAGAGGTGGTTGAAGCTGGTCCGCTTCAGTCTGTTCTTTGTTGGGTGCTTCAGTTTTTCGTGCATTGGGTGAGTTGGCATGCGCAGGAGCTTCTCGCTGTGGATGAAGACTTTTTCCTCTCGTCTATCTTCGAGTGGGTGGAGGCCTGTGTGTTTCTCCATCGCCTGAACTGGAGTCGTCTTTATCCCGCCAGTGATCAGCCGTAGCCCTGCGTTCTGAACTTTGCTCAGGCGGCTTGTGTTGGTTGCTGATGCCGTGGCCCAGGCAGTGCTGCCATACTCCAGGGTTGGCCTGACAGTTCCAGTGTACACCCTCTGCAGTATGCTGCTGTTGGCACCCCAAGAGGTCCCGGCGAGTTTTTTCAGGATGGCCAGTTTTCTGGTTGCTCGTCTCTCGATGTCCTTGAGATGGGGGTTCCATGTCAATCGCTTGTTGAGCTTCACACCCAGGTACATTGGCGTGTCATCCTGTTTCAACTGCTTTCCGTTCAGTTTGAGGTGGGAGGTTTCTGACATCGGTGACAGCGAGAAGATTGCTGAGACTGTCTTGGTGGTGTTGATGTCTACTCCCCAGGCAGAGGCCCATGTTCCCACGTGGTTGAGTGCTTCCTGCATTCTGTGGCTGGCGGACGTGAGGTATTCCGCAGCACTCCAGGCAGCAAAGTCATCAGCGTGGAGGGCTCTGGAGACATGCTTGGAGATCTTCTCAGCGATGTCGTCGATGAAGATGAGGAAAAGTGTAGGGGAAACGACTCCTCCTTGCGGCACACCTTGCTGTAGAGTGACCCGATGGCTGGTTTTCCCGTCGAGTTTTACCCTTGCCCTGCGGTGTTGGAGGAAATCCTGGATCCAGCGGTACATCTTCCCTTCCACTTTCTTGTTGAGGAGCTTCAGGAGAAGTCCTGCCTTCCAGACCTTGTCGAAGGCCTTGGTTAGGTCCACGAAGACTGCAAGCACCTTCTTTTCTTGAAAGGCAGTCTCTATCTCCTGTGCAAGGTACACCAGCTGGTCTTCGGTGCTGCGGTTTTTCCTGTAGGCTGATTGGGAATGATTCAATGGGGCAGAGTCGAATCGAGTATACAAAAGGTAAGAATACAATAAAATCAAGCCGCATGCAGCAAAATAAAGCGAAATGAACATGCTTAATAGCCTCAAAAAAGCGTAAGACGAGACAGAGTGTAAACCTGACAAGACTGTGTCGAGAGCCTTGGCCAAAGGAATGATTCAGTGCTTCTAGCTTTTAGAGATGTTTGATTGCCTAAGAGCGGACCGGGCAAGACAGGTCATATTTTCACTCAAATTTGGCCAAGCAGAGCAAACCGATAGGCCTAGTTTGCATCAGTTTGACATGGTACGGTATATGACACCAAACCAACATTTTAGGTATATTTTGGAAGACAGATCCATGGTGGACAGATTCAGAAGATGGCCTGAGCCCATTCCCCTCACCAATGCAGAAGCTATCACCTGTGCCAAGGCCCTTCTACGCACCTGGATTGCACGTTTTGGAGTTCCAGACACTATCACCTCAGATCAAGGCTGCCAATTCGTCAGTGCATCGTGGCGTGAACTCCACACGGTACTTGGTGTCATCCCAAAAAGCAGTATTGTCTACCATCCAACAGAATGGTAAAAAGGTTCCACCGCAGTCTGAAAGCAGCTCTCAAAGCACGCCTCAATGGACTATGTTGGATGGATGAACTGCCACTTGTGTTACTCTGTATTCGGTCAACCTGGAAAGAGGACCTCACTGCAGCTCCTGCTCTTCTCACCTATAGCACAAACGTCAGTGTACCTGGTGATTTTCTCCCAACCCCATGCGCAGACAAACTGGTTCCTACCAAAGCCTTCATTCAGGAGCTCCAAGAGAACTTAAGGAAACCAGCTCCTCCTCCTTCTGCACATCATGGCTCAACAATTCCATATGTTCCCTGACATTTGCAGTATGCCACCCAAGTTTATGTTTGCCATGAAGTCTGCAAGGGACCTTTGGTGAGGCCCTATGAAGGACCCTTTTCTGTGCAAGCACACTCAGATAAATATTCTGACATCTTGAAAAATGGAAAGCCAGTTTGAATTTCCGTTGACAGACTCAAACCTGCATACTCATCACATTCTGAGACCCTTCCTTCAACACCAGTTATGTCGGACACTCCTCAATGTTCTGGTGTTCCTGAGCCAACAACGAATCATAACGTTTCATGGACTGAGTGTAACACTCCAGACAGACCAACAGGTACCGAAGACACCACAAGTACTTCAGCAGAACTCTATCAACAAGAGTATCCTTTGCTGTCTGACTCTAATGCAACACCAGTTAGAACATGCTCTCGCAGACTGGTGCAGAAACCAACTTTAAGAGCACAGGCAACTTGAAAGTTTGTGTAAAGGAAAAAGCGGGGAAAGGGACTCAGAGAGAGTTAGAGAGAAAGTGGGGTGGGGCAGATGGAGAGAGGGACGGTAATATACTGAGGCAAACATAATGACTGACAAAGACAGACACTGGGACAGAGATAAAAATAAATAAATAAATAAAGATTAAAAAATAAATAAATAAAAGACTAGTCAGTGCCAGAGTGGGTGACATGTTTGTGTGTGTGTGTAAGTGAGCAAGAGAGAGAGAACACATGTGGGCGTGGCAGTATGCGCGAACACATTCAGGTTGTACAAAATGTTAGACTGTGTGTAAGCAGTCACTTAGCCAAACAAATCCTCAGTATTTTTTACACGATACAACACTTCCGTTCTTTGAAGACTCAGAGTCATGTGAGTATGACAGTTTCCTGTTCGAAAAAGAAACGACGTCATGTGTACGAAAATAAGTTAATAAATCTCTCCATCGTGTGTCTAGCAGAATAACACACCCTGAAGCTCACAATCGAGCCTCCCAAATTTCCTCCAGTGTCCAGGGTAAACGCCCACTTCTTCCATAATAAAGCAGCGAAAGGACATTAGCGTGGAAGGCCACTATTGATCTTGAATGCGACGGTCGTTCAATCAACATCAGCACCACCACCGCATTCAGACCTGTTGAACTGGAGAACATCTTATACGATTAAAAATAATTCGAATAGAAAAAACGTACTTACCAGGCTGACTAGCCTTAGTATAACTTGAGGTTTTTTAATGTAAGTTAGCGGATCAAATGGAGCCCCGGCTTTGCCAGCGCCGTAAGCTCCTCCGATCGTTCCTGGTGCAGCCGACATTTTGCAGCAACTATGCGCATCATCGAGATCGTATTTATAGGTCAGTGATGCGCATACATGACCAGGTCGTCTTATTGCCGGAACCCAAATAACATCGCCTTTTGTTTCAACAAATTTCAAGTTACCACCGCATTCAGACCTGTTAAACTGTAAAACATCTTGTACGACCATCCAATTAGTGTGTTAGTGAAAATGAGATCAGTTCGATTTTGGACCAGCTTAGTGATATCAAACACAAAAAAATATTCTGGGAAAATATATTTGATATTACTTGATTTATATCGAAATGGTATTTATTCTTCAAAATGGATGAGTTATATCAGACAAATTTTAATAGAAACAGGGTATGACTGTGTTTGGGATGCTCAATTCTTCTTAGACAGGGAATCTTTCTGCAAGAATGTCAACATTGCTTTGAGAGATAGTTTTCAAAATCTATGGAGACATGCTCTAGAGGCGAGTAGCGGTAAATGTTTGTCACGGTTTATTGAAATTTCAAAAGTGGTTTTGGTACAGAAAAATATATAAGTCAAATGCCTGATAATTACGTTATCAGCTTCTTCAGATTTCGAAGTAGTAATCATAAGCTGGAAATAGAAACAGGGAGACACAAAGGCATCCCACGAGAGTTACGGCTTTGTGAGAGGTTTGAAACGTGTCTTGTCATTGGGGATGAGTTTCATTTCATAATGAAATGTCCCAATTATGATCAGTTACGAAATAGATATGTTCCTAAAAAGTATTTGCCTCCAAAATCGGTTTTTAATTTCTGTAATATGCTCAAAGGAGGCAAAAACGTCATTTTAGTTGTAAGATGATTAGATTTGCAAATGTTGCCGAGCTACACGTTTGGAGTTAAAAGACATTTGTGATTTCTCAACTTTAATGTGGAAATGTTTATTTTGGGCATGAAAAGATTATTTTGCAGTAATCCTCCATACTCCAATAGGAGTGAAAGGATAATTAAAACTTGAAACTTGGAAGCAGTTGATTCTCATTATCTTCCTCTTTTGTACACGCGGAAAAAAACAGCAGCAACAACAACAAAAACCACACACAAAAACGCCGCCAACGAAACTAATTCTTGCTTGTTTATAATGGCGATAAATTAATAGTGTTTTGAATTTTTAGTCAGGGCTCGCCGCGGCCGTCGTCTCTTCAAGTTAATACGGTCAGTCGTTGGCCATCATTTGTCAGTTATTCGCTCAGCCAATTTGTACAACTGAAAGCATCTTCATGGTACCCGTTGACTTGAAACGTGCTCACGATATGATCATCTCTCTCTCTCTTGTGTGTCTGTGTTGTGCGTGGTGTGTGTGTGTGTGTGTGTGTGTGTGTGTTCAGAGTTTAGCCTGTCGTGGTGGTGTTGGTTTTTTCTCCTGCTCGTTATAGTTCTGAATGCAAGAAATGTCCGGTGTCTGCAGGCGCGCACACTCACACTGACACACACACTGACACGCACACACACACACACTGGGCACACACACACACCGACACACACATGCAAGCACACACACACACACACACACACACACACACACACACAAACACACACACACACATGATTAGAGGGAGCCGGGAAAGAGACAGAGACAACTTAAAACTCAAAACGTTTTTCTCAGTGTCATTGCTAGACCCAGGCTACATCCGTAACTGACATCAGTGAACTAAATAGCTTCACGCATAGGTCAGTGTTTTCCTAAATGAAGGGAGAAAAGTCTGCATACAGTATCACTGAAGGGCAAACATGACTGATGAAGAACACACGCCGCGCCAAGTCGCGCGCGCGCGCGCGCGCACACACACACACACACACTTGAGATTGACAGACGGATAGTTGAGGGAGACAGAGATAGGGCCCGGAATGTCATCAGTTTAGAACTACTCAAGATAAGAGTATGTGAAATAAAACCGCATGTTATTGGACTCACAGAAACAGTTCCAAAAAACCAGATCAATAGATTCAATTTCAAAATGCACTGTAATATCCCAGATTATGATATATTTACTAATAACAATGAAAAGAGAGGTGTGGCCCTGTATGTACACAAATCTTTAAAAGTGCAAGAATGTCTACATTAACAAATTTTACTTTTGAAGAAAGTGTATGGTGCAAGTTTGAAAGTGCGAATGATGAGTTTTAATGAGGTGTATATACAGAAGTCCACATTCATCAGAACAAAACACAGAAAGATTATTTGAACTCTTAAAGTCAAAAGAAATAACAAAATTCAATGAAGTATGTATTATGGGAGATTTTAATTATCCTGCTATACAGTGGGATGGTACTTGGACAGGCCCTTTAGACAATAGATTTATTGAATGCTTACGTGATGCATTCCTGATACAAAAGATGTCAAAACCAACAAGAACTAGACCAGGTCTAAAACCCAGAATTGTGGATCTGGTAATAGTAAATGAAAACAATTTAGTATCAGCTATCAACCACCTAGATCCCCTGGGAAAGAGTGACCATGATATGTTGGTTTTTCAGTTCCACATTTCATTGGTGAAGGAAAAAGCAGAAAAAAGTATAATTTTGACTTAAAAAGGGGAAACTATAATGGAATGAGAGAGATGGTAAATAAAGTGGACTGGGCATCAATGAATTCAGGGATGGAAGAGACGTTAACCAGTGCTGGAATGACTTAAAGACTATACTTCACAAAAATATGAATATATATATACCAAAAGTGAATAGACAGGAGAAAAAAATCAGTCAAACCCTCATGGATGAACAATAAAATAATGAGAATCATCAGTGTTACTAAGTGGGCGAGGAGACAGACATGATAATGGAAGAAATATTTTAGCGAGTTCAGTTTTCAGTCTTCAGTCTCTCACTCTCTCAGTAAACACCAACAACAAAACAGACACAAGGAATTTTCCCCTGAGCCAAATATAATTATTAAGACCAAGAAAAACACAAAGTTTTTCATTCACTCTCTCTTCATCCTGAAAAAAAAAAATTAAGACAACCAGGAACAAATGTCTTTGACTATCACAAGTCAATTCTCTCTGCACAACCTGATGATCCAATCCCAGGATCGCCTCAGTCCTAGGCCGGCCAGTAGTCTACTCACAGTAGCGTCAAGTCAATGTCCACCCCACTCACTCGTGGGAAACTCGGGCACCTCCTCAGTGAACGTCCCAGTTCCACAAGGACCATCCACTCTGTGGCCGGTCAACATGGAGCCCTGACAACACTTTTTCCAGTTTTTAGCTCTCGGCACTCCATTTAAATTATTCCTTCTGAACGAGGATCCAGCTAATTCTCAATGTTCCCCCTTCATTCACTGTTCCCTTATTTTATTTTTATTATATTTGCTATCCTTTCACACCACTCATGCATTCATACAATTTCCCAATTAGCCATACAATATTCATTTATGAGTCGCTAGTCTTATAAATTACACTAAAAAGTATTAATTTATCAAAAACCAACATTTCAAAACTAACAGCAAAAACTACTATATTCTCAAACTATTCAATCAGTTAAATTTCGAATAAAATAATCCAGCAACCAATCATTGAATAAACAATAAAATAAAAACTTATTTTTTTCCCACCTGATGTTCAGAACAGTCAAGGCACACAGACCACATCATCCGAGCTCTGATGCATTCAGACTGACGTTACAGCACATACATATACGCACACACACACATGAACATGCACAGCTCACCCACACTTACCACGTGCAAAACATTTTCACATTCATACAGGTATTCGAAATGTACAAATAATATTCCCCGTTCTTCCTCTGGCCACAGGCATTCGTAAATCACTCTGTCACAATCAGAAAGAAATATAAATTATATAAGCGTTTCTTAAGAACTAAGTCAGGTCACTCCTATCTATGCTACATCAAAGAAAAGAATAAATGCTGCAAAATCATGAAAAAGGCTATAAAAAAAGATTATGAAAGAAAGAAAACTCCAGGTCAGGAAACGTTAATATTTGTGACTTAAGAGTCACTCCATTGGCAGTAGAAAAAAAGTTGCATGCCTTAGACCCCTACAAAGCACAAGGACCAGACAAATTACCCTCAAGAATATTAAGGGAATTGAGCAGAGAGTTAGCTCTTCCTTTGAGTATGATTTATAATAAATCACTTGAATCTGTTTGCCTACCGAAAGATTGGAAAATGGCTGAGTTTCAGTTTCAGTTTTAGTAGCTCAAGGAGGCGTCACTGCGTTCGGTCAAATCCATATACGCTACACCACATCTGCCAAGCAGATGCCTGACCAGCAGCGTAACCCAACACGCTAAAGGTTGCCAACAGCACCCGTGTTCGCAGGCGGTCACCCATCCAAGTACAAACCGGGCCCGACGTTGCTTAACTTCGGTGATCGGACGAGAACCGGTGTTTTCAACGTGGTATGGCCGTTGGAAAATGGCTGAGGTAACAGCTATACATAAAAAAAAAGGGTCAAAACATGAATCAGGAAACTACAGACCAGTGAGCTTGACTTGTGTGTAAGATTTTGGAGTCCTTTATCAGGGATGCAATAGTATCACACATGACAACAAACAATCTGTATGCAGACTGTCAACATGGTTTTAGACAGAGAAGATCGTGTACAACACAGCTCTTAGAAGTAATTGAAGATCTCACAAAAATGATAGATATGGGTAAACCTGTAGATATAATTTATGTAGACTTTAGAAAAGCATTTGACTCGGTACCACATCAAAGACTTATTAAAATTAGCTTCATATGGTATTACTGGAAGTATACTGAACTGGACAGAAAACTTCTTGTCAGAAAGAACTCAGGTAGTTAGAATTGGAGAAAAAAATGTCTACAAATGAAAATGTTGTTACTGGTATACCACAAGGTAGCATACTTGGAGCAGTGCTATTTATATACATAAATAACCTTCCTAAAAGTATAGAAACCAAATGCAAAATATTTGCTGATGATATTAAAATTTACGGCAATGCACAAAATAATACTACACTACAAAAGGACATATATGAGTTACAAGACTGGACTGACAGATGGAATCTATATTTTAACGTATCAAAGTGTAAAGTAATGCACATGGGAAGAAAAAATCCAGAAAACAAATACCATATGACAATAGAAGACACCACACAGGACATTGAAAAATGTCAAAGTGAGAAAGACCTTGCCATAATTTTTTATAATAAACTATCTTTTGACATACATATACAGAATATAATAAATAAAGCCAACCAGATGATAGGAATAATTAAGAGAACATTTACCTATTTAGATAAAGATATATTTCTTAAACTGAATAAAGCATTAGTTAGATTACAAGTGGAATATGGTAATATTGTGTGGCACCCATACCTCAAGAGACAATCTATAGCTATAGAAAGGGTACAAAGAAGAGCAACTAAAATATTAAAAGAATGCAAATCTATGAGCTATCAACAGAGACTTATATACTTAAATCTGTATTCATTAAAGGGAAGAAGGCTAAGAGGGGATTTAATAGAAACATACAAAATGTTAAAGTACTATAATGAAGTCAATGTGAATAATGTTTTCAGAATTTCAGTTTATGAGAATACAAGAAATTCAATGATGAAAATTTGTAAAGAGCACTGTAATACTAACCTAAGGAAAAATTCATTAGCTAATAGAATTGCACATATATGGAATGCACTACCATTGGAAACTAAACTTGCACAAAATACTAATGTGTTAAAAAATCTCCTTGACATGAACATCAATTTAAAAGAAAAATTTACTGACTTTGATGAATGATTTACAGAACATGTAAAAGAAAACATATATGTATCCCACAAATAAAAGGAGACCGATATTGAAGGGGACATGAAAAGGCCGTGAGACCTAGGCAGTCAAATGCCAGTCCCTACACTACTACTACTACTACTACTACTACAAACTTCCAGGCGTCTAAAGGTACAGCGGTATTGTTACTGCCTGTGAAATCTCCGTATGACAAGTCAGTGCAACATTTTGCGAGCCGATCACTGTCTATCTAGGGTTTGAGCTGACTGAACTGAGTAAAAACAGACAGCGAGCCAACCTTTTACAGAGTCAATGTGAGATTGCCATTTAGGTTCTTAATCTATTCTGACTCCCGAGTAGCTGCACTTCTGATCAGTTTTGCCCTCTGGCCATTCCCGACAGTGCAGTCTTCCAAGAGTGGGTGAAATGATTGTCTTGGAAAGATGCTTGACGTTTTCAGGTTTTCCTCCCATTCTTTTGTTTCTTTCACTGAGGTCTTGTAGCCGGCATACAAGCTGTTTTGCTCATCCCATCTATAATTTTCCGCGTCCAAGACGCGAACTCGATCAGAGTCACAGTAACCGGCAGACCAGGGATTAATTTATTAATGCCTAATGTTAACGTTCATATTCTAACTATATTTATGTTAATAATTGCGATGTAATAACAATTAATTGCAATGTTTTTAAAGCAAATATGTGAAGTACTTTTACTTGAAAACATATGTTTATTACTCCTGTTTGATCAAGTAATCCGTGTGTGTGTGTGTGTGTGTGTGTGTGTGTGTGTGTGTGTGTGTGTGTGTGTGTGTGTGTGTGTGTGTGTGTGTGTGTGTGTGTGTGTGTGTGTTGATTATCTGATCACAGTTATGTTTTGCCGTACCTGATACAATTTATCTTTATGAAATAAGTACAGTTATTCTTATCTATTTTGATCAAGGTGCAATATAGTAGGCCTACAGCTATGCTCATAATTATATTCAAAATAATGCTTATCAGTTCTTTCTGTTTTTTCATTTAAAATATCACCTGCAATGTGTGGAATGATTGTATGAAACGGTGTTTGTGATATTCTTACATTTGTGTCTTCGTTATATTCCTAAAAGCTGTTGATGGATTTTACAGTTATGGTCTCCATGTTGTTTACTTGTCTATGTTGTGATAATGCACATGACCATATTTCTCTAGATGGAGATGTTACAGTTATTCTTATCTTATCTTATCTTATCTTATCTTATCTTAGTCATAAACATCGAGGTGGATCCTATTCAGCACAGGGGTCATACAGTCTCACGAACCTAAGTCTTTATCCCACAGTCGTGATCATGATGTGATCATGATGCGCCCCCCTTGCACACGAACTGGACACACATGTGTGCGCATATGTGTCTTAACGCTAAGTACTAACAGCATGACGCTGTCCATTTCATCACTAACGTCCACTTTCGTTGCAGTCATGATTTGCATCACCACTTTGGAGCAATTCATAACATTGGAGAGCATGTCTATGTTCCCCCAAGACTAAGTTCCCCCAGGTCTATGTCCCCCCAGGCCTATGTATACACTTTTGGATACTTGTCAGTAGTGGTGAGGCAGTGATCAGCGGTGGTCAGTAGTCAGCGGTAATCAGTTTTAATCAGTGGTCAGTGATCAGCTGCGTTCTGTGGTGGTCAGTACGTCATAATAATACGCAAACGTGATAAAACAGCACATTCCGGTGATTTTTTTGTAGTGGTCAGAAGTGGCAAGAAATGGTCAGTAATGGCCAACAGTTGTCAGTACTGAGCGGTCACCTAATAGTCAAACCCTGCCAGGAAGTCCCAATAATACATAACTGTCATAAAGTGATGCGAGCTTCATCTGAGAACTTTGATAGTGTACAACAGTGGTCAAGCAGTGTTTAAACACCTGCAACGACATGATAATGGACAGATGTAACAAAATAACGCAGTGAGCAATTTGGGTCGTGGTCAATAGCATGGTCAGCAGTCGGGTTCTAGACCTGGGGGAACATGGACCTAAGGTGAACATAGACCTGAGGGAACACAGACCTGGCTGAAAGAATGTTCTCACAGGTCTATGTTCCCCCAGGGAGGGAACATAGACCTGAGGGAACTTAGACCTGGTTGAAAGAAAATTTAGGGGAACACCGATCTGGGGGAACATAGACCTTTGAGAAGACTGACAGAGCTGACCCCTACCGATACACACAGACCAACGCGAGAGCCGCGGTTTCTCATTTACGTTCTGTGACAGCCCAGGGGCAGCACGGTTCTAATCACTTGTAAGCCTGCCGATCCCATTGGAGTAAACTAGTCAACCTTATAACTTGAACGAAAGAAAGCTGCACAGCTGGGAGTTTCCACTAAAAAAGCTGGAAGAGGGTTCCTATAATGGAATAATAGGAACGGGGAGGGGTGGGTTGGCGTCAGTAAAGTAAATAGTCCATAAATTTGTTAATCTCCCATGGATATGTTTAGATAGTAGAGTGGGTTTTGACGAGATTGAGGTTCTGGGTAGCCTGAATCTCAACCAGGTTAAGATCTTGAAAAGCATTACTAATTGCATGACCTTCCGTCCTGCATTTACAGCTGTACAAGTCCTCGCGGCATCTGAAACGCGTTTCTTACCGGCGGCACTGCTGTTAGTGTTTCTATTTGACGCTGATTTTTGCACTTGTGTTTATACTGATGGATCTGTGGGGATTCCAGAATGAACAACAGTATTCCAGACATGATGAGTTCTGAAGGTGTAGTGTGTGTATGCCTTGGTTTTCAAGTGACAGTCTTCAGGTTTCTCTTTTGGAAGGTTTGCAGCTGGCTTTAAAATATGTGGCCCACTTGTTCCATTTAATTCAGGCCGCTGGTGATTTTGTCACCATGGTATTTAGAACTTTTGGAAAGTTCTAGTGTATATCTCTTGTGTGGGAATGCATTACAGCACGATTACGAGGCACTTGGTGTTGCCCAGTACTCACCCCAGTTGTAAAAGCTTGTTGGAAGCGACTGCCTAAAGCAGGCCTATATACTTTGACATGAAGAAGAGGATCTAGGCATCTGGGCTAATGCTGATGTTTGCAGCATGGGTCAAGGCTTCTTCCTCGGCTCTGCAGTTTGTGCTTCCAGATATTGTCTCTGAAGCCATTGTCCATTCAGACAGGTTTTCTGGATATAGATCCAAGCTCCTTTCCTGATAATTTCTGTGGCAGACCCATTTGTGTAAACATGTATCCATGCTTTCTGAGGGTATCATTCATCAAGCATGGCTTATGTTTCGGCTCTTTTTCAATACTGTTTAGTGCAGATTTTGATGATCTTCAATTGAGAAAAACATAATGGACTGGGTGATAACTTTCCAAATTCTCATCTCTTTTGTAGTTTTCAGTTGATGAAACCTTCATGGACTGGGTTATAGCTTTGCAAATTCTAACCTTTTTTGTAGTTGTTTTATCCAAATAAATTTTCTCCATTGGTGTGGATCTCATTGACGACATGCAGAACCTAATGTTAGGTTTTGAAGATGTACACTGGCCGCTGTCCGGAGTGAATAGAACCATTACCTATAGTGTCCTTATACTGTTTCTTGGTAGATAGTTTTTTGAGGATAATTTCATTTGCACTCTGCTGTGTTAGCCAGCTTCCTCATGAGGATGTTGGTGGTATTTTCTGTAATTCTCAATTCACCTGTTCAAGATATTCAAGAGTGTTTAAGGGAGGGGATATTTCCAATCTCCCAGGTCAACTTGTCAGAACCCCCTTCGAGTGTATGCACACGCAGAAGATCAATATGCATGTTAAAGATCCTGTAATCTATGTCAGCATTCAGTGGGTCAAGTTAAGGAAACAAGATCACACCCAGTATGCACATCCCTGAAAACGAGTATGGCTGCCTACATGGCAGGGTAAATAAACTAAATGGTAATACAAATAAATAGGTAACATGCCTGTGTGAGCACCCAATGGCAGCTGTCAGTCGGCTCTACCCAGGAAGGCAGCCTGTTGTGCAAATGACTCCATGTTTATAAAGTGCTTAGAATTTGGTCTCTGACCAAAGATAGGCAATATATAAGTATCCATATCATCATCATCAACATTAAGATATGCACTGATTGCAATCAATAGAAATTCCTCACTCAGTGCAGCTGACTGGGTTTATGATGACGCGATGAAGATGATGTGGATACTTATATAGTGCCTATTCTCGGTCGGAGACCAAGCTCTAAGCGCTTTACAAACATGGAGTCATTTCCACAACAGGCTGCCTACCTGGGTAGAGCTGACCAACAGCTGCCATTTGGGTGCTCGTCATTCATTTCCTGTCTCCTGTCAATTAGGTTTCAGTGACACACACATACACTCTCATATAATTATATTTGTGTGCCTATCAGACTGGATTTCTTTTTACATAATTTTGCCAGAGGGCAACACTTGTTGCCATGGGTTCTTTTTCAGTCTGCCAAATGCGTGCTGCACACAGTACCTTGGATTATCGTCTCATCCAAAAGACTAGACTCTCAGTTTGCTTTTAAAGTCAAACTTGGGAGAAAGAGCCAGAGGGGGCCCAAACCCACACCTTCATGGACTCTCTATATTGGCAGCTGAGCATCTTAACCATTCTGCCACCTTCGTCCTAATGACATTTATGGCATTGTCTATGGGATGACATTGTTGAAGAATCCTTGTCAGGCAAACTGAAGTTTCCACCAAGCTGGAAATGGGCAAAAGAGTGAATTATTGGTTTCTCTCAAACATTCATTCGTGAGTGTGGAGGTGTACCTTTATTTTCTTTATTCCTTTAATAACTCTAGTGCATGTGGGTTGCAGTGGCAGAATTTGACAGGGGTTGGACTTCTGATCCAGTGATCAGTCTGAGACGCCATTTCAGCATGGTGTTGTGTCCTTGGGTATGCACTTTACACAAACTTTTCGTCACTCCATCCAGGT
The DNA here is from genome assembly GCF_041734735.1 of Babylonia areolata. NCBI lineage: Eukaryota > Metazoa > Mollusca > Gastropoda > Neogastropoda > Buccinidae > Babylonia > Babylonia areolata. Next base: position 68,637,370 of record NC_134876.1, on the reverse strand, counting down.
GTGAATGGGTACCCAACTTCCGTCAACGAAGATTAAAACAGCGAAAGAAAAGATAGGGCCTGCCTTCCTATGCTGAGTCTTAGAAATAGTGAACATGAATTAACTACCACTAGGGCCGACCTTTAATCTTTTTAAGAGCATGTGTGTGATGCGAGTAAAGGAAATGCAGTCACTCATGTATCTTTTTAAAACAGAATGATGAAACTATGTTAACAAACCTATTTCATATCCTTATAAAGCAACACCTAATTCACAGTCCTTATAAAACAAATAAGTATAGTCATTTTCATTCCTATATGGCTTACAATTTCAAATCAGTACTGTTTTATCTAATCTGCTTCATAATCAGTATTAAAAAAAAGGTAGTTTTTTAGAAACTTCCACATGTTTTGAGGAAGTATCTTCATTTGTTCCTATGTGGCACTGACCAGAATATGTGTCCACAAGGAGCGAAAGTGACCATTCTGTATTCTATCAAGGCTTTAACAAAGTGTAAATTAAGGATACTGTGACTTATCAAGATTCCACCTCAACAGTTCTCAGTATTTTGCATTGTTACTAATGTGTGTTTTGGTTCAAAATCATCTAGGTATGAAAGAAAAACAAAATAAAAACAGAATTATTACTTGGGGCCTTTCATTTGTCAGGTTACACTCACTCTCTCCACTTGACCATGCACACATTCTCTCTGTGTGTGAAACATATGCACACAAACAAAACACGCACACGCACTTTCACAGACACACACACTCTCTCTTAAAATGCATTCACACACACAATAACAAGAACAGTTTCGATAAGTTCAACTGACCAGCATTTATTTTGCTTGCAACATTTCCCTTTCAAGCATCTCAAAAGCAGATACACATTATTTACACATCCAAGCTCACACACACACTTTTCAACATCAGTTATTCCACCAAGACAGCATGCCCAGACCTGGATCTGCCATGAAGCCCTGGAAAGATCAACAAATCAGTCAGTCAGTCATCCAGTCAGCAAACTGATCAGTCAATTTGTCAATGTAAGTCTGTTTTTTTCTTTGTTCTGTTTATGAGTGTCCTCTTTTTTCTACTCAAAGAGAGAGAGAGAGAGAGAGAGAGAGAGAGAGAGAGAGAGAGAGAGAGAGAGAGAGTGAGTGAGTGAGTGAGTGAGTGAGTGAGTGAGTGAGTGTGAGTGAGTGTGTGTGAGTGTGAGTGTGAGTGTGTGTGTGTGTGTGTGTGTGTGTGTGCGTGTGTATGTGCATGTGTGCGCACGCATGTGCATGTGTGCACATGTGGGAACATGCAAATGCATGTGTGCTTGTGTCTGCAAACACATGCATAAGACAAAAAGAAATCAAATTATCGTTCTTATTGTTGTTACAGAGAGAACATCATTTTGTTATTGCAAAGATCAATTACTGTCATAAGAGTGTACTTTCAAAATTCAATTCCAGATTTTAGTTTACATTTTTATTCACAGGGATTCGACTTTGCATCTCTTCGCAAAATACAATAGTTATTTCTGTAACTGGTGTTATCATAAAAGAAGGAAGTCCAGTCTCCATATTGGCCCTTTCTTCTTTACAGTGATTTTCAAAGTAGATGCCAATTTTATTCATTTTGCTGACAAAGTCAAATGTTATACGTATTCATTTGTTTCTTTTTCTCTTCTTCTTTCCTTCCAAAACCCAGTCCACACAGATTTCATGGCAGAAGACAGTTTGTACAGGGATAGCAGCTCACAAATAAAACCACCAGAATATAGCCATGAGGAAATGTATCAGATGATTCTCTATGGTAATACAAATAAAAAGAAAAAAAAAAGAAAAAAAATGATTTGTTATTCTGTTACATCCCACTTCAAAATACCCATCTTTAAAAAAACACCACACACACACACACTCACACACACAAAGTCACTTACAATAATGGTGTAAGGAGATTTCTTGGCGTCTGTGTCAGAATCAGTCGACTCCACTCCATCTGGTCCCGTGGGTGACATGTCCACAAACTTCTCCTCCATCACCCGGAACCTAAGGACGGGAAACAAATGTGCAGGTAGGCTGACCCCATGGGAGGGGAATAATGTTGTGCAGTATAGTACAATAAGGGAATCATGAATGAGTTGGCAAAGAAAAAAAAGTTCGAAAACTGAAAATGTACAAAGCATATTGCACTCCCATAAATCAAAGATGACTGCAGCGTCAATAAAACCAACAAATGGAAATTACAGTCTATAAAAAACAAAACAAAAACGATAACAACAGTACACAATGTAGGTTGTAAAATATGACACACTTTGATAAAAAGTGTCTATCTTTCCATCATACAGGGAACAGTGTGAAGAGAAGTAAACATGTAGAGTGTTGGTGTCCGCCTAGGAAGCGAGAGAATCTGAGAGCACTGGTTTGAATGGTATAAACACCAGTATTTTCTCCCCCTGCACTAGACACTGAGTGGTGGTCTCGATGCTAGTCATTCAGATGAGACGATAAAGCGAGGTTCCATGTGCAGCATGAACTTAGGGCACGTAAAAGAACCCACGGCAACAAAAGGTTTGTCCCTGTCAAAATCCAGTAGAAAAATCCACTTAGACAGGAAAACAAATAAAATTGCAGATAGAAAAAATACAAAAAAATGGGTGGCGCTCTCAGTGTAACAATGCGTTCTCCCTGGGGAGAGCAGCTTGAATTTCAGACAGAGAAATCTTGTGATAAAAAAAAAGCAAAAAAAAGCAAACATCTTTTTGTTTGTTCATTTGTTTGTGCTTAATCAGTGAACAGACCTTACACTGTTATATACATGACTGGCCTTCTTAACCATCAACATACAAAAATCACTGACCTGACTTCTTCCCCAATGTCGATGATCAAGTCATGCTTGGCATCATCCGTCTGATACTCCCAGGCCCACAGCTGTTCTTTTTCATTGCTACACAATGTTAAGGTGAAACCCCACAGGTAAAATCTATATCAAGTTCTTTACTGATGTTTTGGTGTGTTTTTTAATATATCTATGTAACCCTGAAAATGGAGTACGGCTGCCTACATGGCGGGATAAAAATGGTCATACATGTAAGTGTACATACAAGTGAACATGGGAGATGCAGCCCATGAACAAGAAGAATATCTACATGTGAAAAGGTGGTTCGAGAGAGAGATTAGAGAGGAACAGAGAGGGGGATAATGGATCAATGACTGATGTACTCGCTTGCACTCACTCTCTCTCCTCATACCAGTAGCAGGGCCACATGGAGTGGTTTTTATAGAGTGTTTAGTCTTACTTTGCAATAAACATGGGTAAGCTGAACACACATTGAGCAGTTCACCCTACTCAGCGAAAGCAACTTTAAGCAACACACAGCCCTACATAAAGCACTTCACCCTACACTTAAGCAGCACCTACATAAAGCACATGCTACATAAAGCAGCACACAGTAAACAATTCACGGTCCCAACACCTAAAGCAGCATACCTAGAACACAAACACAAAACCAAAATCCCTGTCAGATACAATCTCAAAATATCCTGGGCATCACTGACGTGAAAGGCCTATAATATATACACTCTCAGCACCTTTCACCACATTGTCCACAGTATGCACTCTTCTCACACATAGATCTATGTGTGGTAAAACCAGTTTCATTAAGTGTACCTGCCACCAACAGTGACATACAAAACTGTACGCCAAACATGACTGACTAATACAACCCTGAGTGTTCAATTCAATTCATGTTGTTTAGAGCCCAACCCTGAGTGTTCAACTAATGTTACACTACATCATACTGTGCATACTAATAGCAAGCTACAACACTCACTCTCCAAATGGTCAAACAACAGTAACAGTGGAGGATGACTTGAAAGACAGACGCCTTACTGGAATGTTTCGACATGCTGACATTAGCATGTTTCAGACATGCCGACATCCATCTGAGCACCTGGACTGCGGCATCACATAACTGCATGTGTTTCCACAGCTGGGCCTAGTGATGACGGACTCACTGAACAAAGACAGCCTACATGGAAGTGAGGATGAGGGAGGATGGAAGGGGTGAGGGTTGTGCAGTGTCGGCACGACCTCAAAGGCTGGACTATGGACGGAGCGGGGAGGGAGATAGAAAAAAAAAAAGGGTGGTGGGGTGGGGTGGTGGAAATGTGTGTATGAAGGGATGGGGAGGGAAGGGGAACAGTGTGGGGGTGGTAGGTGACACTGCAGGCACACTATAACATAAGTAATAGTGAAAACAAGAAAAAAAAAGACAAAGCTAGCTTACTGATACATGTGTAAGTGATTTACTGACCAGAAAGAAAGACGCAAAATTACGTAAAACACAAAAAAAACAAGATGAATTTATTGTGAACATGGTATACACCAGAAATGACTGTAGAAGCTTAATTTCTTGTATACATGTTTACTATCCCTTGGTCTATGGACATACAGAAGGTTTTTGCAAAGCAAAAATTCTGAGACCCCCCAAACATAAGATCATGACAGAAATGAAATTTATCAGAGTTTGAGCTACCACAGTAATAATTCCTGTCCAAAACTGAATTCACTTAAATTTTCTAAGAGGACAGCCTTGTTTCGAGACAAAGAAAAAATATCATTCTTCAAGGGATAAAATATGCTCTATTACTCTACCTCTTTCAATTTCTGAGATATTGATGTACCAAGGTGATGACTATCAACAAAACAACAGAATTTGAGAAAATGGGTGATAATGATTTCAAAGTTTTCTTTACTAATTTAAGAAAAACATGGCATGCCTCTGATGGCAATGTTTGGGGTATGCTTTTGTCTTTCACTGACATGAAACACCGCAGAACATAATTGTCATTAGTCAGGCACTTTGAAAATTTAAGGTTCGACATCCGACCTGCCAACCTCTGAAATCACTCAAGGGTAAATAATTATATTCAATATCTAATGGGTCTATTTTGAGAGTCAAGGTAAATGTACTGTCAATACAGTACTTCTTTTGGGGTGGTGGTGGTGGTGGATGGTGGTAGAGGGTTGCTGATGATTACATGGATGTTTAACATGCTATTTTCCATGAACAATAACAACATACAGTTGTTTGAACAGCAGGTCAGTTAAAAAAAAACAACACACATGACACAACAGTCACTGTCCATTCAAAATAAAAGATCAAATGTCCATGCTTGAAAACACATTGATACATGTATGTGCATCTCATTGTAAGAGAATCAGGGAAATCAGGTAAAAAAAAGAAAAAGAAAAAACAAGCATGCAGAAGCAGCAAAAAAACACCACCGACACTAACAGCAACAAATTGTGCTCCATGACCTGCATGCAACTAACTTACACTGGGGTGAAAAACAAACAATAAATTATACGAATTTAGGAAAACTTGTAAAAAAATAACATTCACATGTCATACGTAACATTCACATGTCATACATAACAAAGGATACAATTTTGAAGGGAATATCAAGGCTTCAGCGGGGATGAAGATGTCATCAAAGAACCCCATGGACACTGAAACATCGTGACACACACATAGTTGAGAATTTAATCACACACATTGTTGAGAATTTAATCATACACATTGTTAAGAATTCAATCACACACATTGTTGAGAATTCAATCTCAGCAACTGAAGAAAATTACAAATGTGTAATCAGTGACATTATCAACAATCATGCATTACTGCCATTAATGATGAAACATTACTGACATTAGATTTATTGTTAAACCAATCAGTACGATCACCTGCATAACCTGAATGGGACATGTTCTTATTGGAGAGGCATTAACCCCTTGGAATTGCTTATAAGCCAGCTAAGTCATCAGACAAAAGCAAGCTTTCTAACCTGTACTTTGAGAGAATAATACAAAGAAAGAAGAAAGAAAAAGAAAAGAGATTCCCATGTTGTGTGCAGGGCTGTTACCTTGATGACATAGACATGCAAAACCACCTCACATGTCAATGAAAAGTTTTGCTATTATTTTTCCTAAAAACCAAAGTGGACAATGTGGAATTGCAGTCTGGTATTCAACACATTTCATTCATTTCGTCAGAGATCAGCAGTCAAGTATTTGACCCAAGCTCTGAAATACTGTATAATTCTTAGTTCAACTTTCATCCCCAATGAATTAACTTGCTGGCTTCTCTACGTGCTATCTAAATTTTAAATCTAAAGGTTGAGGACAGAAAAGGATGATGGCCAATTAAAGTATCTCAAATATAAAACGATAACAATGAGGTGGTGTTTCTTTCAAAGTGCGGGTGCTTATCAAAACTGAACAGTCTATTGAATAACAACACTTTGCCCTCTCAAAAACTGAAGTCAAATGTATACAGCAAATGCTAACAAGAGTATCATTCAGCAGCTTAAACAACCACTCTTTCATAATTTCTCATATATCACATCATGTCACACACAGTCTCATAAGTAAAAGGACTACTGAAATCTAAGTTATGAAGATAATTTCAATAACATACAAGACACAATCCACAAACAATACAACAGCAACAACAATTGAAGTTCAAGGTTATCAATATCAAATTCAAACCAAGCATGTCTAATACATCTGATCTTAAAGAACATGAGAAGAAGAGTTTACCATGAATTCCTTCTTTGGTGGAACTTTTCACTTTGCCAGTCAGAATTTCATCCACAAAAGGCCGAAACACAACAAATCTGAAGTGCACTGGAATAGCAAGAAGAGCATAAGTTAAAAGTTATATTGCTAATATAGCATCCGGAAATAAGTCCTGAAAATGTGTCATTATCAAACTGGGACATTTTAACAATCCTTTCACACAATAAAAGCAGATTCTGGTACATTCTGTTTCAGTCTATTTGCTTGCTTAAGGAATTCAATGAACCTAACTTGTGCGCATATATCATTTTATATATATATATATATATATATATACACACACACACACGTACAGATACCCCTTATCTTCACTTTCTAAACTCAGCGGCACATGCAATACCAATAAAATTTGAGGATATGTTGAAATATTCATAAAATCAACAACAACAACAACAAAACATTTACTAAAAGAAATAAAAGAAAAAAGAAAAAGACATTTTCTTGGCAAACATCAGTCAAAGTATTTCTGATGTGATATACATAAACTAAATGGGTAAAAATAACAAATGAAAACCATAAAAAACCAAAAAACATATTAAAAAAAAAGAAGTATCCATGAATGTATATACGTATCACTGTATATATCTACACGTATGTATGTATCTTATCTATTACCATGTGTGTAGTCATTCTAGAAATAGCATACGATGTATCTGTACAACTACAAGTATGTTATTAATCAGGAAGAAAACTTACCAACAGTGTGTGTTGCTCCATCTCCAGGATAGATGAAGGTTTTTTCATACTTTTCAATGTCCCACAGAGCAATGCATAAACCCACATTGTGAACCACCTGAAACAGAAAACAGATTTGCAATTATCATCAAATTATGAAGGGAAGAGGGGAAAGACAGAAAAACGATGGACTGACAACATGGCAGAATGGACAGGAAACCCATTTGCAAAGACCCAGGCTTTGACTCACAACAGAAGACCTGGAGGAATCTGTTGAACAGTTCTTCTAGTTCTATGCAACACCCCAATACCAAATGAGTTAAAGCCTGAACCGGACTATAAATGGCGGGCGATTTGAATCAAGCCAGTTTCTCACCAGAGTCTGACACTGTGACGTCGGTGAAGGTTTATTCAAAATAAAAGCCTAATAAAGCTACGGTTTGGCTTCATTTATGGCAGAGAGCGAGATTTGCCTAGCAGCTTCCAATCTAGACCTGAATTGACTTTGGAAAGTACAAAATGTGTCAGCTACACGTAATACAAAATTTGAATGCAGAGAAAAGGGGCGGAGCTAGAGCCGTTTGTGTTTGCGCTAAACGTGTCTGTCAGATAAAAATAGCACCAGCACGTGGTACTGTCCGGTGAGAATTGGAAAGCATGCAGACAGCCCCTCGACGTTGGCAACCGTAAACGACCACATTGTTTGTAAAACATGCAAACAGAGAGAAATATGACGATCTACTAACCTTTCACCACCACATGTGACCCATGTAGGGAAGGTCGTCGTTGAAGAAGAAATAGAAGAAGGTAGTGAAGTGACAAGAAACACTAGGGAGAGCTGGACAGTACAAGGTCTTCAGAGAAGAAGCCCCCTCAGTCAAGTGTTTAGGTCCTTAACTCCTTACACTCTATGGGGGCTGGGCCGCACCCAGGTCATGACTCCTGGATGCCCTTTTGAGTTGTACTGCCGTCTTTTTTTCTTTCTTTTTCTTCCTGGTTCTCAGCAGTTCAAACCTGCGCCTCCAGGGTGGTGGCCACTTCAGGACTGAGTCACTTTTTCTGGTAGACGTTTTAACCAGTGAGCCCTTGTACGCCTAGTCTGAGTAGGAAATTTTAATCCTTATGAAGTTTACTTTCATTCCTCCTTGACCAGATCCAACTGAAACTCTTTTCTGCTGCTTCTGCCATTGGCTTGAGAGCCTGTGTCCTCTGTCTGCCAGAAATCAACAGCTGTTTCATGAGGCTGTAGGCAGATGCGCTCACAAACCCTCTTGCACCAATCTCTATAGTCTATGGTGAGGACTTTGGCTTGGAAGCCAGATTCTCTGAGGCTGTTGGCTAGACTAGCATACTTCTCAGTCTTGTAGATGTGGGCTTCCTCCATTCTGCTTTCTTATGGCACAGTGAGCTCAATCAGAATTGCTTGTTTTGTTGCCTTGGAGTGGAGTACTATGTCAGGTATCATGCTGCTCTGGCTGATGACTAGTGGTGTTTCTTCCCCTCTGGTATGTCAACTGTGCATTCCCAATCTTCGGCACCATCAAGCTGCCCAGATTTCCATGCTTTGGATGTTAGAGCCGTTCCTGGCCAGACTTTATTGCCTTCTGCAAAGAGGAACTCTACTGGAACTTCTGAGGATGTGGGTGCTCCTTGGACAGTGCTCATCACATGTGCAATTTCTTTTGGCACTTGGTTGTGCCTCCATGTGTACTGTCCTTGGCTCAACACTACTTTGCATGAGCTGAGGATAGTACAAGGTCTTCAGAGAAGAAGCCCCCCGCAGTTACGAGCAGCACCCCAATACTCTTCACAGAGTTAAGGTTGAAGAAGAAAGAGAAGAAAGTTGTGAAAGTGAAGTGTAGCGAAGTGGTGCTGTGTAATAAGTAGCTGGGCATCGATCCTCGATCGATACGAAGCTCAGTGCTTTGGGGAGATCCCGACGAAAACGTCATTGAACGACATCGGCAATATTTACTACAATAATTTTGGTGGGAGCCATAAATAATACGCAATGTAATACCGTTAGCCAAATCACAGCTACAACCCCCGTTGTGTAAACAGCCGACCAGGCTTCTACAACGTAATTCATCAAAGTCAAACCTGGGTAGCTCGTTCACTGCCCCTGAAATACGAACTACTGTCTACCACCAACTGAATCAGTGGAGTACTGAAGTAGATCTGCACCCCAACCAGGGCAACTTCAGTGCATGTGTATCAGTTTCAGTTTCAGTAGCTCAAGGAGGCGTCACTGTGTTCAGACAAATCCATATACGCTACACCACATCTGTCAAGCAGATGCCTGACCAGCAGCGTAACCCAACACGCTTAGTCAGGCCTTGAGGGAAAAAAAAAGAGATAAATACATAAAATACAGAACTACTACTACTAATCATAATAATATGTATAAGGCGCAAAAACTTGATGAAGCCAACTATAAGCGTACAAAAAAAAAAATAAATAAATAAATAATAATAATTTTTTTTTAAATAAAAAAAAGAATAAAAAAACAACAACAAAAAACAACAAATAAATAAAACAAATAAATAAAAAAGACAACAATAATGATAAATAAGCAAATAAATGTAAAAAATGCAGACACACATTCACACATACACACACATATGCATAACAGATATGCACCAAACATGCAGTTTCACAGATATGAAAGCACAGTCAAATACACATAAACGTACATGATCCCCAACACACACACACACACACACACATTACCCTGCACCCCCTCTATCCCACGGCACACACACACAGAGGCACATTTGTGCAAGCACACACACATACGCCCATATCCCCCACCCCCAATCCCACACATATATATATAAACACACATACCTCATCCTCTATCCCCCCCCCCCCTCCACACACACACACATGCACAGAGCTCTCCTGACACTTGTGTACACTTATACCTTCGCGCATGCACAAACGCACACAAACACACAGACCCACACATACACACACACGGACAGAGGCTGCCAAGGAGCTATCGGAAGAAGACAGAAGCAAACTTTTCAATTTGTATCAAAACAGTTTCCACAATGGACATGTGCCGGAGAACTGGACACACAGCTTCTTAAAACCCATACCAAAACCAGGAAAGGACCATCGTCAGGTAAGCGGCTACCGAATCCTAACCATGCATGTGTAGATTTCACTTACCTTATTTGCAAACTTCTTGTTTAGAATGCTAATTATTGTTTGTGTTGTGTCTAAATTGAGCAAATTCGGCGGAATCCGAACAGTATCCTTCATTGTGGCCAGGACAAACATGTTGAGCTTTCAGAAGATTGCAATGGTCCACGAGGTAGACTCGAAGTTTTGGTCACGGGAACACATTACCAAACATGTGGAACATTGCCTTCATGGGAGGAAGTTGAGAAACACAACAAAAAGTAACTTCCGGTTTATTACTGAAAACAGTGGATGGGGCTCGTTGCGAAAGTCGGGCAACTGCCTTTTTGTGTTATTTATTATATTTATATAAACAAAACAAAACACACACACAAAAACAAAACAAAAAACAAACAAACAAACAAAAAAAACAACAACCAAAAAAACCCCACACCGTCAACAACAGATGTGTAGCTTATGTGGATTAGTTAGTAGGCTTCGACACCTCCTTGAAAACTAAACCAAAAGACGATGGTGATGATGCTGTTCATCATCATCATCATCATCATCCGTAGAGTGTCCACAATCATCATGTTAATTATTCTGACAAACTGTTGATCATGATCGTCAAGTTTTCGCTGTTTACAAAACTCAAGTTTGTGTCCCACACTCACTATACGTGCAGATCGGTATATGGGTTCATTGATCTGACAACAGAACACAATTCAGTTCAGTTCAGTCACTCAAGGAGGCGTCACTGCTTTCGGACAAATCCATATACGCTACACCGATCTCAGTACGGCTGAACTGATGAGCAGACCATGGCGGATCAGTCAGTGCCTTGCCACCGTGACTGAGCACTGGCAGCCGCGTCACGGCTCAGTAACCGAACGCGCCTAGTCAGGCCTTGAAGGGGAAAAACAACCATCCCCCCAAAACAAAACAACAACAACAACAAAAAACAAAAAAACAAAACAAAAAAACTTCCCCGCCGTCCGACGCCCCCCCGGCAAACCCAAACAAACAAACTGACTCGGACAACAAAACAAAACAAACAAACCCAAACAACTTAAACAAATGGATACATAATTAATTTAATGAATAAATAATACAGAACAGAACAATATCTGAATGCAAACTCCGGCTTGTTTGCCGCGGCGGCCGCCGCCTGCACTGAGTGACATACAGACGGCATACATGTATGCGAACAACCTGGGCACTCATATCATATCATATCATATCAAGGCGTGCAGGCCTGACGAGGCCTTTTGCCCGCTTGATGTGGGGAAGAAAAAGAGAGTCCCCACATATGTCTGATGCATTTTTCAACATTGAGTGCGCAATGCTTGAAAAATCAATAAATATGTAAATGAGTTTTGTAATTTAAATTTTTCATGTGGGTGCCGTGCACGGGCTTTATAGGATATACAGAGATAAATAGGCCTACCAGCAGCAATGTGATTTCATGATTCCCAGATAAAATCAAGTCCGGTGACTGATTCAGTCCTGAATCATCCCGGCAAAACGTTTTTACTTTTTCAGTGATACAATATAGTCCACGTGAGTCAGCATGAATTCAGACTGCAGTGCTTATAATCAGCATAATTCATGCAAAATGTATAGTTTACTTGAACATTTTTCTGATGTGGTCAAAGATTTAAGAGAACAAAAAAAGGTCAAGAATGTGATTATTCTCTTAACCGTTCATATTATATCACTGAAAATTCACCGAGGCGTGTACTGAGGCCTGCGGATAACTCAGTGAAGGCCTTTTGCCCGCAGCATTTTCCAACATGGAATGCGCAATGCTTGTCTGTTCATAAGTCAAGAAATATCTAAATGAGTTTTGTATTTAGAATTCTGTAAATGAATGTCAAGACAAATCTTAAAAGTAGTCACTGTTCCTGTGGAGACAACTGACATCTTGTGGCAAATTATTCCAAATATTTGTTTCTCTGTTAGTATTTTATTTTATTTTATTTTTTTAAAGTGCAAATCTGGAAGTTTTAATTGAAACTTTTAACAGTTTGTAGGAACTCGAATGGCCTCTTGTAGCAGTGTTCTAATGCAATGTAAACAAAGAACTTATAGTTTTATCGGCATATAATCCATGACTGAGCCTTTTCCAAATCAGTCTACTAATTAAATCAGTTACCGTGACCACGCCGCCGAGTCTTCTATACTCTAAACTAAGTAACTGAAGTGCTTGCAGTCTATTTTCATACTCCATATCAGCAAAGCCAATATATATTTTTTTCCGGAAATCTTTGTTGAATATTTTCAATACTGTCTGTATGTTTCACCACTGAGCCCGTATTCCAAACAACATTCCCGGCATATTCCAAGACTGGCCTGACTAATGACTTAAATAATGGCACTGATCATAATGTTCTTACTTTTACACTGTATATTCCATACTAACATTCCAGTCCATCTATTGGCTTTTTTAATCGTTTCATTGATATGAACATTAAAAGATAGATCAGAGTCAACAATGACCTCAAGATCTCTCTCCGATGAAGTCTCCTGCAGCTCACTGCAGTATACTGACCATCCATATAATACCATTATTCCTGCGAACGTGTAAAACTTCACATTTATTGCTATTAACTTTAATTTGCCATTTATCTGTCCAGTGCATTAACTTATCAATGACTAGCTTGTCTGAACTTCAGTCTACCAACATCAGAATCAACTTCCTCATAGATCTTTGTATCAGATGCAAATATTTTCACAAAACAGTCAAGAATATTAGGCATGTCATTTATATGATACACAAAGAGTGTGGGTCCCAAGACAATGCCTTGAGGAACACCACTGCTCACCCAAACAGGACACGATGAGTAAGTTCCTACTGACACATACTGTACGTGTTCTTTCATACAAGAAGTCCGGTTTATCCATTCCAACTTGAGTAACATATATTCTTTTCCTTCATCCATAAAATCCCTTAATTTTTCCACAGAAAGGGGAAAGTTTTTTTATTGACGAATACGGAATGGACACACGAAATGATGGGACAGGGTGAGGGTGAATCGTGAATGTGGAAAGGTCCGGGGTGTCCGGGTGCAGTTTCGAGTCGATGACAATTTAGACCTGACACCGGATGAGTTGCAGTCTTGGCAAACCATTGTTTCTGAAACGTGTGCGCTTGGCACTGCAGACGGTTGTCAGTAAGGAGATAACTTATTTTACACAGCATGAAGGCACAATCATTTGTGTTCTTGAATTTGCTGCTGTTTGTCTGGACAGACGATGGCGGCTGGTAAGAAAGACCGAGAGGGGAAATGGGTTGAATTAAAACGAATGTCAATTGATGAAGTAGCCAGCTTTTTCATTGTCTTTGGTTTGAAGCAAGGTTGTTGGTTTCTCTGGTAAAGCATGATACATGATTCTGTTGCCCATGAACACAAACTAAGTCATTGAAAGATGTTACCCTTATTATGAGCAATGCTTGGAAAATATGTGAAACAAATATAAAAATGTGTTTTGTAGTGGCATTGCAGCACAGTTCAAAACTTTTCCAGTTAACATATCTGGGGCCTGTCAGTGCCAGTGACTCTTGAGTGAGGTTCTAATTATGAACAGATTATATTAATACCCAGAACTGTACTGCATTTCACTATATAGGCACACTGTGCCTACCTTGTGGAGGACATACAGAGGAGCTGAGCACCCATGGAGCTTTGGAGTTATTCTGGATTTTGTTAATCTCATACAAGTTTTACAACTTCAAAGAATATGGTTTTCTGCCAGATTTGATATTTTTTTTAATCCTTGCCTCTTTCATATAACTTAATGGATTGATGTATCAGACTGCTGTTGGGACTGCTGCTGCTTTCTGGAGATGAGAAAATATACAATTAGTTTCACAAAATTACAGACCCTTGTCTACTTTTCTCACAGGGTTAACTGTAGTTGCATTGTGACATAGCTAGGACACTTGATTTAATTTTCCCAGTTGTTTGTGTGTTTAGTTGTTTGATGGAAAAAGTTCTTTTCACACACACACACACACACACACACACACACACACACACCACCACCACCACCACCACCACCACCACCACCACCACCACCACCAGTACCACCAGTAGCAACAACAACAACAACAGGAACAACAACAACAAAAGAAAAAAAAGAAGGAAGCAGATCTTTTGGAATTATTTAACTCTCATAGACCAGTCATATTTCAAGAATTATTTCCTAACACTAGGACAAATGATCTATTCATGCACCACATAAGAGCAAAGGTGTGTATACATGTTCATTGTTTGATTGAAAGGTACACGGAGGAAACCAAACTGTTGGCTCAACCTGGCCCCTGCACAGTGGAGATTAGAGAGGCAGCAGATCTGACCCAGCAAGAGTTCATTTCAAGGTCTGTCAGTACAGGGAACATTCTGTATTGTCTCATTTGATATAATTCATTTGTGTGTGTGTGTGTGTGTGTGTGTGTGTGTGTGTATTTCTGTGCCAGTTTAAATGTCAGGACTCAGTCTCTCTCCTTTTATCTGATTTTTCTTTTTTCGCTTCTTCCTTCCTTTCACCATTTCTATGTTTCTTTCTCCTCCCTGCCATCTTTACACACACCTACACACACACACACACACACACACACACACACACACACACAGTTATTCGGATGAGACGAAAAACGGAGGTCCTGTGTGCAGCATGCACTTAGCGCATGTAAAAGAATCCACGGCAACGAAAGGGTTGTCCCTGGCAGAATTCTGCAGATAAATCCACTTCAGTCAATAGGAAATACAAATAAACCTGCACACAGGGAAAAAAAAAAAAGGGGGGGTGGCGCTATCAGTGTAGCAACGCGCTCTCCCTGGGGAGAACAGCCCGAATTTCACACAGAGAAATCTGTTGTGTCAAAGAAGAGAAATACAAATACACACGCGCACACACACACACACACACACACACACACACACATACATGATATTAGGTGGTGTCTGTGTGTGTGTGTCTGTGTGTGTGTTCAGTTCATGTTGCCGAGCTTGTAAGTTTAAAAATGAAAAGACAGAAGTGTGACTGAAATGAAATACTGTTTAAAAAAAAAAAA
This sequence comes from Babylonia areolata, assembly GCF_041734735.1. Classification (NCBI taxonomy): domain Eukaryota; kingdom Metazoa; phylum Mollusca; class Gastropoda; order Neogastropoda; family Buccinidae; genus Babylonia; species Babylonia areolata. The sequence continues at coordinate 68,621,881 of NC_134876.1, read as the reverse complement.
GCACTGTGAAATTTGTGTTTATATTATACTTGTCTTAAGTGCAAAAATTTTGTAAATTTATGACTTTATCCAGGTAATTGACACAATTGTCACTTGATCATGTTTGCTTAATAGTTTTAATATGCTATGGTGTCATTGAAAAAAGGGATGTTTTGTCTAAAACAATGTCTTGTTTAAAAATAGATTTTTGACAGTTTCACAGTTTAATTGCAGGAGTGTTAGAACCACATTCTCTTCTCTCTCTACCTTGCTTTCCCTCTTTCTGTGTCTGTCTGTCTTTCTGTCTCTGTCTCAGTCTCTCTCTCTTTATCTATCTATCTCGCGCATGCCAGACCATCGGCTGCCCAAAAGGCTCTTCTATGGCGAGCTGCAACAAGGGAAGAGATCACACGGAGGTCAGAAGAAGCGCTTCAGAGATACTCTGAAAGTCTCTCTGAAAGTGTTTGATATCAACCCTGACTCCTGGGAGGAATCTGCAGTGTACCGTGACAAATGGCGTGCTGCACAAAGGTGTCAAGTTGTGCGAGGCCAACAGGACTGCTGCAGCTGTTCAGAAGAGGCAGGCCAGAAAGTTACGGGCAAACAAGCTCCCTGACAATGATATGCCTGTCTTTGCCCCAACTGTCAGCGAACATTTCATGCGCAGATTGGACTATTCAGCCATTTGCGCACTCACAGATAGATTCATGAGCATCCCCCCCACCACCACCTCCCTCCCCCCATCCCCCAGCTGGATGACAGCGATGGTCATCATCGATCTCGATGGACACACACCACCACCATCTATCTCCCTCCCTCTGTCTTCCTTGCACCTCTACCTTGACATACCAGTTTTCTACTCATTTCACCTCGCACACCCATGATGCATGCGCTTATTTCTTTTGCTAGTGTAAATCAAAATGTGATGATTTAATAATGCTGTAACAAGTGTGGTAATGGTATTATCATAATGGTGCCAGTATGAGTGTGGAAATGATTTATTGATGCCAGTGTAAGTGTGGTAATGATATAATGATGCTGTTACAAGAGTGAAAGTGAGAGCTGTATGATCAATAGTTTCTCCATTGCAATGGGAAGTCATTTACAGCTTTGTCTTTTGTGAAGGACTATGAGTATGACTGTCAAACTAGGAGCCAATATTGCATTGGCTCTTAGTGCTGCATCCCTGGGGGTGAGTTGGCCTTTGGGAACCATCCCAACGCCAACTGTCTCAAAACCGTCTCGAATGGGAGAGTGGGGATGTAACTTGGGCTAGGCACTCTCCATTATAATCAAATTCTAGCCCAGATAGTTGGGACTGCAGTTCTATAGTTCTGATGGTCATAGTCGGACGCGGCTATCACATGCAAGAGTGAAACAATGATGTCATTATACAAGTATGCTAAGGATTTAATGACACCAGTGCAAGTGTGATGATATATATAATAATACTAGCGTAAGTGGTAATGATACAGTGATATCATTACAAGCATGACAATATCATGATACCAGTGTAAGTATGGTAATGATATAGTGAAGCAAATGATGCCATTACAAGTGTGACAATGATATCATGATACTAGTATAAGTGTGGTAATGATATATTGATGCAAGCGATGCCATTACAAGTGTGACAATGATATGATACCAGTGTAAGTGTGGTTATAATATAATGATGCAAGTGATGCCATTAAAACTGATGCAATGATATGACACCAGTGTAAATGTGGTAATGATATGGTGCTAGTATAGCAGTCTGTAGTCTCAACTGACCACACTTTACTGCTTAGACGGATCTGTTCATTCTAATGAATAACATTAATAACAAGGTGATGTTTTGTTTTCAGATATGCATATTCTCAACCTGTTATCATTCGAGGAGCTACAGACAACACTGTAAGTATGTTTGCAAGCTTCTTTTCCAAAAAAGAAATATTGGGAAAAAAGTGCTGTTTTTTTGTTGTTGTTTTTTTTGTTTTTTTGAAGAGCTCACCATTAAGAAAGGTTCAGTCTTTATGTTAATTTCAAGATAAGTACTGGGAAGGTTAATTTAATGATGATGATGATATGGATACTTATATAGTGCCTATCCTTGGTTGGAGACCAAGCTCTGAGCGCTTTACAAACATGGTGTCATTTGCACAACAGGCTGCCTACCTGGGTAGAGCTGACTGATGGCTGCTATTGGGCGCTCATCATTCGTTTTCTCTGTCATTCAGTCAGTTTTAAGTCATGTTCGCATACACACTCAGACATGTAATATTTTGTGTGTATGACCATTTTGTTTATTAACCCTGCCATGTAGGCAATCATACTCTGTTTTTGGGGATGTGCATGCTGGGCATGTTATTGTTTTCATAGCCCACCGAACGCTGACATGGATTACAGGATCTTTTAAATGTGTATTTACTGTGTGTGTATACACACGAAGGGGGTTCAGGCACTAGCAGGTCTGCACATATGTTGACCTGGGAGATAGGAAAAATCTCCACCCTTTACCCATCAGGCGCTGTTGCTGAGGTTCAAACCCATGATCTTCAGATTGAAAGTCCAATGCTTTAACCGCTCGGCTATTGCGGCTGTCAATACATAATTGTAGGTAATGTTTATGTTTTTAGTGCTCACCAGAAGAAAAAATTATATTCATGGAAATGTTTATTGTCATTTGTTATTATTCTATGTCTGTTTATGTTGGGAATGTGTGTGCTTGTGAGTGTATACTATAAGGTATGTGTGTATGTCAACAGCCATGCATGTGCTAAGGTGTACATTAAGTGGTGACATTTGTGAATTGTACCATTACCAAGAGTCTTGAACGAAGGAATTAATTTCACTGGTATTGCTATTTTTCTTACAATTTTGTTTTTTGTTTTTTCAGCTTGTGTTGTTTTTTTTTTCTTTTTGTGTGTGCAGGATTTCATATTTGATTGCAGAAAAGACAATATGCTCAAAAAGTATGGCTCCAAAGTTATCAGACTCAGCTCAGCAAACACTCATTCCTACCAGAAGTGTAAGTGTTGTACCGTACATTGGTGAAGTTTAAAAAAGCAGGATTTTTTAAGGAAATGTGTTAAATATTACTTTCACACTGGGTTGCCATTTTTGTGGGAACAGTACATGAGCTACGTGTTTTCACTCAAAGCCACCAGTTCTAGACTGACTGCATCATATTAAAGTCAGTCGCCACTCTGCCATAGACATCTGATATTTGAATTGAGGGGTGGGAGTTATATTTCCTCCCCTGATCTCTTTCACTTTCCAGTCAGTCAAACCAACCTATGTGCAACAGTGACTAGATGAGGTGTGGGTATCACCTGGATCAGTTTCACCTCAGTTGTGCTTTTGGTTTTGTCAGCAGACAACATAGTGAAAGATTCAACACTTTTTTGGAAATGAAAATGTAAAACAAGGTGAATTGTAAGAGATTCTTACTGGTGTCAATTTTGTGTGTCAGGGCATGTCATTGTGATGGTCAGAGAGCATCCATATGTGCATCTTTTAAAATGGAAATGTATTTTATTTTTCTCAGTTGCTGTGTGTTGGTCCTGACCATGGTATTGTAGCTAGAAAGATTTAGGATTTATGTTGGTTATTGGTAATTGACATGTACAAAATTGAAATGACCCATCAGTGTCTCAGGAATTTGGTCATTTTACATACTGATTTTTATTGCATAATCAGTAATGCTAAAAGGGCTTTTATGGATTTCTCTTATTCTTCTGCAAGACCATCACGACTTCAGTTTCAAACTCCAAAAAATATAATTGTTATTGTCATTTCCTCTGTAGTTCAAGTCGAGCAGGTGAACATTGATTGGGGTATGAAGTGGCTGATGGGGAAGGAACAAGTGAAAATGAACCATTGATTTATGATCAGACATGCATGTTATGTGTGTGCATGTCTTTGTTTACATACAACATAATAATTGTCTCCTTTTATGACTCTGCATATTTTTAAGTTCCGTTTAGTTTGCATGCACTTAAGTTTGGTTCTTGGATACTGAAGCTACTGGCAGTATTGAAAGAGTGATCAAGCGGCTAAGAAGTATCAGTTGGAAGTTGAGTGTTCTTACAGAAGCAAAAGTTGCTGTATTATTATTATTTGATACTTAAATAATGCCTGTCCTTGGTCAGAGACCAAGCTCTCAGCACTTTACAAACACAGAGTCATTTACCAGTCGCCATGGTGAAGTGGTTAGCGTCGCAGACTGACGGCTTTGTATGCAGGTTCGAATCCCAGCGGAGGTGAGTTTTTCGGCTCGCGGCTGGCTTCTACCCAGAGTTGAGTGTGTTGTAGGCTTAAATGGGGAGACTGGGACCACACAGTCGAGTGTCATCCACTTCAAGGATACGTCTTTGGGTGTGTTGCTCTAATTACCTGACCAACACTGCAAGTGTCTATCTCTCAGGCCTGGTCAATGCTAGGATATCATTATGACAGGAAGCGCAGAGTACAGCCTTGTCATGCAGTCCCAAACCAAAATGGACCTCCATAGCAACATCATCATTGTCATCATCATCCTCATCTTCCTTTATCATCATCAGTATAAACAAAACAGTCTTAAAGTCTGTGGCCTTTCATACCCTGCTCTTCATGGTGACCTTAGTTTCAATGCCCCTCCACTTCCGTGCTTGGGGTGAGTCCTGTCAATGTCTTCAGTGTCGGTAGATTCATTGGGGGCTGTTGTTTGAGGGACGTGGTGGCGGTCTCCACTCTGGGAGGGACGCTCACTCAGTCTGACTCCTCGACTAAACCATTATTGTCGTTTGTAGGGGGCATAGTAGGTGGTATCCTCAGTACGTTAAATCAGAACAAGCACCACTGAACACCACTGAAGTGACTCAACAGCAGTGCAGGGTCTCCTCTGGTGTGTGGCCTCCTGGCAACCTACCATCAATAGTTCCCTGCAGACTGCCGACGCTGGAACTGTGACGGATGAACACGGGTGTGGCCATGTATGGGGGAATCTGAATGAATGGCATGGGAGTAATGCCACTGAAACGGTGCAGATGATGGGGCAGCAAACAAACAAACAAAACAAACAAAAAAAAACAAAAAAACCCAAAACACAGAATCATTTGTACAGCAGGCTGCCTACAGGGATAGAGCTGACTGACAGCTGCCTGTAGGATTTAGTCATTTGTTTCCTGTATTATTCAGTCAGGCTTCAGTCATGTGTGTGCACCCACCCACACACCCACACATATGTACATATATATGTATTAGAGTGGGTTTTACTATAAAATTTTGCCAAGGACAACTCTCTTGTTGCCATGAGTTATTTTATGTGTGCTACGTGCATTCTACACACAGGACCTTGGATTATTGTCATATCCAAATGACTAACGTCCAGACCACCACTCAAGGTCTAGTGGAGGGGGAGAAAATTTTGGCAAGTGTATCTGTTTACTGTCTGATGTATAATGCTCTTCACTTCATTTTCATCTTTTTTCTCCTTGCTGTAATTGATCATCAGCAGACCTAAGTAAGAACTGTGCTTCACTTTGCAACTGAAACATTTTTTTCTCCTTGTCCATGCTCTTTCATTCTTTCCTTGCCTGCCTTTCTCACATTTGTCTATCTCTTCTCTCTTTTCTTCCATTCCTTGATTGTTTTTCCTGTATTTCGTTGTCAGAATATGCATTAGGGGTGTGTTGCATGCTTGCTTTCATTGATTTGTTCCTTTGCACTGCATTAACAGGAAGTGCTCTCTTCTGTTTTCAGTGGACATGACTTTGACGAAATATGTGGAAGAGGTGTTGAAGCCACAGACTCTGGATATGTTAGGAAATGGTATGTAGAAAAGTGACTGTTTGTGTTCTTTGTTTTGTTTGAGCTCACATGTGTTGGTACACGTTTACAGGCTTTTGTGGTGATCCTGTATTTATAAGATGCAGGATCTGCAGGGGAAGGAACCAGATGCAGTACATCTGGTCGACAGGCTAATGTGATGCATTTCCAGAGGCATTACTTGCAAAGACACAACTGTCACATACATGGTCATATAACACTGCAGATGTCTGTATCTTTCTGGTCTGCTTGACACTGAGATATAATATGAAAGGAATCACAAAGTACAGCCTTCTCATGCAGTTCCAATCCTAAACAGACCTCCATAACAGCATTGTTATCATCCTCATCATTCACCATCAACTATAGGGGAAGAAAAAGGAAAAGACATACCCAAATTTACACCCTTTTATTAACTGAATGCTGCAAATGATGGGACAGAAAAATAAAAGTGACTCCGCAGCAGTACACTCTTCTCTGGTGTGTGGCCTCCTGGTGACCTGACATTGATAGCTCACATAGGTGTACCGGGGCTAGGACTGCATCAGGTGAATATGGGGGTGGCTGTGTATAGCAGGCTTAGTCATGATAAGCAGCATGGGGGTAACATCAGCAAAAATTGTGGCTGGGGCAGCTTTAAAAAAAAAAAAAAGAAAGAAAAAAAAAGAAGGAAAGAAAGAAAGAAAGGAAAAAAAGATTGAAGCCGAGTGAAAGTGATGAAAGTAGTAATTTTGACATGGACCTTGGCTTTGGCAGTGCCATGAATAACAAGAAAAAGTGAAAACAGATAAATGTAATCCTGTGCATTTTCATATGTCTAGTGTGCTGGTGGTATGTGTCAGTCAGAATATGTTTTCAGACTTGGATATAGCGCTTACATAATATTATCAGCTTCAAGGGTCAGACATGGGTAAAAAAATATTATACTATAAAGGCCTGAAATTATGTCATAGGTAGGTCCGGCCGCTATGTAATGCTGTGTAACTATGACTGACGGAGCCTATTTTTATAATTTTTCACTTCGCCCTAGCAAGCGCAATACTGCATACAATCAGCTGAAAGATATATCAGAAAATAAAACTGCCTTTGTTTGTTCATGTAAGTGTTTCTTTTTTTGTGTGAAAGACAGTGTGTGTGAAACTGATTGCCCGAAGTGGAGTATCATTCGCTCTTCAAAACACAAAAAAATGGAAACCAACTTTACATTACTTATTTTAGTAAGTATTTGAATGATAGGTTTCATAATTTTCGTTAATATCATCGTTTTCTGTTGTGAAACAATTTTATTTCCGACAATGAAAGACCTAAGAACTCCGTCAAAATAGCAGACGAATTTTGCAGTGAGAAGTTCAATTGGTCTTCTTCAGCTTTGTGATCACACAACATACTTGCTCTGTTTTCTTACACCAGGGGTACATTTGATGCTGTATTGTAAGACTGTTGTTTCCTTTCAACCTTTTTATACTTCAGCACTGGAGCATGCATTCGTTCAGCTGGATGTCTACTTTAGAACTGGTATGATCAGCTGTGCTGATTAATAGTTAATAATGATGTATAAACAAGAAAACAGTTACATAAAGTGATGCATACATATTGATTTTGAAAAACACACACATACACACACACATACATATCCTGAAAAATATGTAAAAGGAGAATCATTTTTAGCGTTAATGGAGCACATTATCCCTGATCACCTTGATTAAAGCTTATTTTTTTCGTAGAATCTTATCAAAAACTGTCATTTATCAAGATTTATTATTAACATTTGCTTTCTTGTAAGTCTACAGTCTTTCTTGAACCTGAAAATATCTTAAATGTTTATGTAGATGCAATAGTTTTTGAGTTTCAGTCATTTTTGTAACGCTATCATCAAAACTGCAGGATTGGACATGCAGAAAATAAGCATTTTCCTCAGAATGTATGACACTGGCATTCAGCCAATAACATCAACAGCCAACTAAAAAAAATCTGAGGTCTTCTGTTTACTATATAGATCATATATGAAGAGTTTTGACAATGAGAATGCATTAGTGGCAATTCTACACAGGTTCTAAAATCCTATTTTGTGAGATTAGCTAAAATCGCGGAATTTTTTAAAATTCAAAACTATATCTCAAAAACTATTTGAGATATTGCTTTGAAATTTGGTGTGGCTTCTTACTTTATTGCACTTTTTCATTCTGGCAAATATGAGGCTTCTGTTATGAATTTGAAAATTTGGACGGACCTAAGTACATAAGTTCATTGTAGTTGATATCATTGTTTTTTTCACCCTTGGATCTGGTTCCATTTTTATCTAATTCTTTTGATGCATTTGGCTGGCTGGTTTATTGTCTTCATTTTACTTCTGTTTGTCATCTCCCCTGTTGCCTGAGACTTAGCTCTTGTTGTCAAATGTCGTGCCTGCCTCTCGTCGTTCAAGTGATGCTGTGGTGTGCTGGCAGAGACATTCTACTGGTTTGGTGACAACAACCACACAGAGTGGAAAGAGCTGTTTGACAAGTATGTTCCTCCACCCTACTTCTTGCCAGGATTGACTGGGGCCTACAGTTTTGGAATGGCAGGTGAGATGGGCAGCACAATCCAATTCAATCCATTCCAACACATGCACGCACGTGCACACACACACACACACACACACAGACCAGACTCACAACACTCACACACACACACCACATAGACACCCTCACACACAGGTACACACGCTAAACATCTTTATTCACCCGACTGGAAATTGCATGTATGACATTGAAGTCCCTACCCAACTTTTTGCTATTTATGGGTTAGACAGTTTGCATCTTTTTTGGCCAATATTATATAAAGTTCTCATGACATAGCCTTCTGGTCCACAAGCGCTGTCACTGTGGGGGCATGGGGGTGGGGGTTCATGGGTGGACTAACCTCACAGGGAATGGTAAGTTTAAATTTGAACAGTGTGTGCATGTGTTCAGTCTGTAACGGGCTATGAAAGAGCCAAAATTGTAGTTGTTTCCCTTGGTGTTTGCTTCTCACACTTGAACATTTTAGTGTTTGTTTTGACTTTCGCCGATTCAGCAGTATTTTTTGTTACAACCTATTTACTTTCACACATGAAATATACAGAGCAGTGAACACTGTGAATTAGAACTGTGAGCTAGATAGTGCAGAGAGCTACTGAAATGTGAATTACAGAAAATGATTTTGGGTGGGGGTTTTTTTTGGTGTGTGTGTGCAGCGTAAGCATGTATTGTATTCACATTGTGTTACTTCTTGCCAAAGCAGATTTCTCTGTGTGAAATTCAGGTTGCCCTGTCACAGTGCAGCACAATTTTTTTTTCTGTCAGCAAGTGTATGTTGTTTTTTTTCAGGTGTTTTCAAAGTGTATTTTTGTATAGAATGTTGCTGTGGGTTCTTACGCTGCACACAGTCCTTGGTTTATCATCTTATCTGAAAGACTTGCACACAGATGACCACTAAAGGTCTAGTGGAGGGGGGAGTAATCATCATAGTCTGTATATCGGAATCGAACCAGTGAACATGTGCTTCATAGACAGGTGTGTTACCATTAGGCCACTGTTCCACTGTGTTTGACTTACTCTGGCTACTCATGCGCAGGGTGAGGGTTGGAGTCATGGGTGACATTAACATGGGGTAAAAGTGGGTTGGCTTCATGGGTGAAATTGACAGTAGGTTGGTGTCATGGGTGAAATTGACCAGGGGTGAAAGTGTGTTGGAGTCGTGGGTGAAATTGACAGGGGGTGAAATTGTGTTGGGAGTCATGGGTGAAATTGGCCAGGGGTAAAAGTGGGTTGGAGTCATGGGTGAAATTGACCAGAGGTGAAATTGTGTTGGTGTCATGGGTGAAATTGGCCAGGGGTGAAATTGTGTTGGTGTCATGGGTGAAATTGGCCAGGGGTGAAATTGTGTTGGTGTCATGGGTGAAATTGGCCTGGGGTGAAATTGTGTTGGTGTCATGGGTGAAATTGACATGGGGTGAAAGTGGGTTGGAGTTAGGGGTGAAATTGACTTGGGGTGAAAGTGGGTTGGAGTTAGGGGTGAAATTGACTTGGGGTGAAAGTGGGTGGGAGTCTTGGGTGGAATTGACATGGGGTGAAAGTGTGCATAGGGAAGAGGGTTTCTACAATTACACAACTACACTACACCCACCACACCATATACCAACCACACCACACCACATAATTCACCACACACAACAACCACACCACACCACACAAAACCACATCACACCATACCACACCACACAAAACCACAAGCATCACTCCACACACCAACCACATACCACACACACACCCACACACACACCAGTATCATCACCACAACATATTTCACATGTCACTCCACACCCAGCAATGCCACATCATATTTCACATGCACATCATGTGGCCTTTCTACTTAACAGACACAATACTGTTTTGATAGGTCATAGTAGTTGTTATGTGCAGGGGCTGGTACTGGTGTTCCTTTCCACTTCCATGGTCCGGGCTTTGGGGAAGTTGTCTTTGGGAGAAAGGTAAGTTACCTTACATACAATAGAATGGACTATATATATATATATATATATTTTTTTTTTTTTTTTTTTTCCCCAAGTGTATGGGGTTTGCAAGGAATATTGGCGAGATCGGGGAGGATTGTGGTGGTCATGGGTAGTACATAAAAAAAGAAGCATGAACATAATTGAAAATCATATGTAAACACACACACAACATGAATTTATACATCTAGGCATATACAGATAGTGCATGTGCATTCTTGAGCCCATTCTCACACACACCCACACAGTACACACAACATGCACACATACGCACCCCCCTGCCCCCCCCCACCCCCACCCACACACTTATCAGCAAACTGACTGACTGGATGATGTGTGTGTTTGCTGCAGAGATGGTTCCTGTTACCCCCGGACAAAACGCCCCATTTTCACCCCAACAAAACCACACTGCAGTGGCTGTACGAGGATTATGACGAATTACATCCCCTTGAAAAGCCTCTGGAGTGCACCATAAACCAGGGCGAGGTAATGTGGACAAATCTTGTTTTCAAACAGCATGTCTATGCATGTGCATAGGTGTGCAGTTTGACTTCATGTTGTGTGTGTGTGTGTGTGCTGTTTACATGGTTTGCAAGATGTGATGTTTGAAGAAAAAAAGGGTTGAAAAAAAAAGGAAGAAGAAAAGATTGGACATTTTGAGACAGGCAAAGGAACAGAGCATCAAAATGAAATAAAAGAGCTGTTGGATTAGCTAAATTTACATAATTATGTTTAGATTTTGAATTATAATACTCAAAGACTTACACGCAATAAGAGAAAAATCAGAATCATGTCTTTAGCAACAACTGCAGTAAATGCTAAACAAAATCAGAATGAAGTGAAAGAATATTAAACAGGGTGGTCCAGGTTTAAAAAGGCATTTAAGAGGACTAGTTTGTGTGAAATTTGGCATAGGTGCTGTTATTGGATTGTGTTCTTCTATCTTATGTCTCTATTTCAACTCCCTTTGAAAAACAGAAATATGTACCATGAAGTTTTAATTCACTTAAAAAACGGATTTCAATTCTACTATTTCTACCGTGATTTGTGTTTCCAAGCTTTCTTAACCTTACAGTTTCGGAGCTGAGACATACATTTTGAAGTCTGATATTCCAAGCCTTTTATTTTTTGCAATGGTTTCTGTTTTCCTGCTTATCTTGTTACTTTTTTTTTTCCCACTCGACTGGTACTGTAATTTTTGGAGTCTGACATTCAATTCATTGGGTGGGTTTGGCAAAAACAATGAGAAACATACTACTTTGGACAGAATCAAGTGTTGTTTGTCCAGAACAAGTGCAGAAAAACTGTGGTTTGTCCATAACAAGTACAGGAAATAATCAGTTGCCAAGGAACCTTCAAATTTCTACAGTCTGAGCTTCTTTCATTCAGTAAATCCAATTTTGTTTTTAACGCAGTAGTTGGTAAGAAAATTTCAGTATCAGTGAAGTGGGTCTGGGAATGGGTACTACTTGTCCATTCTGCAGTGTTATTTGTCTATTATGACCTTTTAAATGCTTAAAAAAAAAAAAATCTTGTGGTTTTGAATTATTTTTGTCCCTTGTTTCATTATTCAATCTGAGATGTTGAATTGAGCAGAACAGCTGACATCCTCAGCACTGCCTAGATTTTTTTCTTATTCTCCTTAAGGAGTTTAATGCTTAAGATAATGTGCCAGGAATTTTTTTTTTTATTTATTTTTTCAGTTGTCCTTTTTTCAGATGTGACAGATTTTTGTGTCAAACACGGTTAAATTCTCAAATTTAATTGAGCAGCCCTGATATGGCATGTACTGCAGAATGGACTGAAAGAAACGGTGTCAGATGTCAAATCCATGGAGTGGGAGATACTCAGCTGTCTTATCCCAGTCTTGGCACACGGACCCACAACATCCAGGTGTCAGCTGCTGACACTACTTATATATGACTACTTATGTATTTGTATATGTATGTGTATATGAGTGAGTGTGTGTGAATGTGTGTGTGTGTTGAAAAACAGCAAAACAAAACCAAGAAAAGACAAGTTGGGGGTGGGGGGTGAAGGAAGTATGAGTTACATTGTGATGTCACTGGAAAATTGATATGTGTTGACCACAATGATTTTTCCTGGTGTTTCAGGTCATCTATTTCCCAGACAGATGGTGGCATGGCACCCTCAACATTGACACCAGTGTTTTTATTTCCACTTTCCTTGGCTAGTCATTTTATCTCCATATCACTTTGTTAGTAACATTGGAATGCATGCATGTGTTTTCAATGACTGTCATTTTTAGGACACCAAAAGGTTTGGTTTTGTATTTTATATAAGTAATTTTTTTATGAATTTGTTTCTGTTTTTTTAATTTTTTTTTTAAGACAGTGTCATGCATGTGCATTTCTTGGTGAATGTGTAGTTTTCATGTCAAAAGAATTGTTGCTTTTGGGACTTTGGTGAAATGGGAATAATAATTTATTTGTTGTTAGGGTTTGGTGAAATGGGAACAATAATTTATTTGTTGTTAGGGTTCAAAAATTCATCAGTTTCAGTTTGTTTGTACTAAGCAATCATACAAAAACAATTTTGCATGATTAGACAACTAGTGGCACTTGCTTATAATTTCATGATATTTAAAAATGCCAAAGAAAACCTGGCTTTTAGACCAAGAATCCTTTGGAGTACTATATTTACAAGACACTTTTGATCACAAGGTGCATCCTGTGAATTAAATTTCAAAAACAAATATTCTGATTTTAAGAGTTCAGAAGGTGTATTAAGGCGTACACAAAAATTATGAGAAAAAAAAAAAGTGATGGGGCTTTACTCAGCCGCTGCCATGTTTGCTCCTTTAGCAGTGTTGAGGCCCTCATCACTATCAGTACTTTCCCATTGTGCGTTATTTGCTCACTTGGGTGCACTGTCAATCACTGCCTTCTTGCATCATTTGTTTGTGTTAATGTGAGCTGTTTGTGAGCGTTTTTATTTTGATGAATTGGAAGTTTTCATTTTCCATGATCATGAATATCCTACTTCCCGGTTCCGAGTTACTGCATGGACTGGACATGCTGTCAAGGAGTAGAGGTTATTGCTTTGTGACTGTTGTGAGAGGAATGTTGCAGAATGGTCGAGATGCTTATCTGCATATACTATGTCCATGAGGGCCTGGGTTTGTTGAATCCTGTCTTGCTCATTCTCCCAAGTTTGACTGTAAATCAGACTGAGCATCTAGTCATTCAGATGAGATGATAAACAGAGGTCCTGTTTGCAGCATGCACTTGGGACACTGAAAAAGAACCTATGGCAACATAAGTGTTGTCATCTGGCAAAATTATGTGGAAGAAATCCACTCCAATAGGTGTATGGCAACATAAGCGTTGTCATCTGGCAAAATTCTGTGGAAGAAATCCACTCCAATAGGTACACAAATACATATGCGTGCACTCAAGTCCTGACTAGCAGATGGGGTTATGCTACTGGTCGGGCATCTGCCTAGCAAGATGTGTAGCATATATAAATTTGTCCAAACGCAGTGATGCCTTCTTGAGTAACTGAAATGAAAGAAGTCTCTGTCACAGTGGCAGGACAGGGTTCCTGTTTGTTACCTTGAACTTTCCTTGCATGGGGAAGTAGGGGGAGGGAAAGGGGGAAGGACATGTTTCATGCAGGATCCGGTGATTTCAGGGCATCGCCTTCCAGTTTAGGATGGGAAAGCTGATTTAATGCAGTATATTACTTATGGGCCCTACCATGGGCGAGAACAGAATGCTGCATTATTAGTGCCTTGCACAGCATCCTTTTGACTGTCTCAAAAATAGGGGTGCGTAGGCTTGTGTCAGGTGGCTTTTGAACTGTCCAAAGAGAGGAAGGAAGAATGGGTGAGTAGAGGGTAACTTGAACTCTACCCGTCGTAAGAATGGACAGTGCAGCAGGAGTTTGGCAATCAGCCTAGGACAGGTTGAAGCACTGGCTTTGGAGTCTCCCTATTATGTGGGAGAACAGGTACCAGCACACGGTCGCTGTCCTACTGGTTGCAAGCAGCTATTCGGTTCTGCTTTCTGGAGGGAAGATGGCTTAGTACGTACGGAACATTTAAGACTGAATGTGGGGATGAGCGGTTGGATTGGCCCTACCAACAGGAAGGACAGGTTGGGATTCTCAACAGTTCTGAGGTTTTGTGATGACTGCATTTAAATTGGAACACTGGTTACAGAAAGGAACAGGTTTTGGATTGTGAAAGGGTTGCTGCGGTTCTTTCTGGACTGCCTTTCTTCCAGCATTGAAGAGGTAGAGACTAGAATAAAAGGGCACAGTTCAATTCCGTCTTTTGGATTGTTCATCATCAAGACATAAATATGCTTCATCACCATTTCCAGCAGGCAAAACATATCGCAGGGAGAAAACAAATATTAGTGGTGTTATTGACCGCTTTTTAAAGCCTGTCACCTTGGTGCTTTGCAAAACCATTACAGAAATGTGTATTATAGTGTGTGATGCTCCAGTGTGGGAACTGGATTTGAATGTGTTGAATATGTGAATATACATCTGTTTAAAAAAAAAAGAAAAGATGTGGTAATTTAGTTTTCTCTATATGTAGTGGTGCTAATTGGTGCAGGTTTCCCTGTATTTAGTGTGATACTATGGACAATTTTTGTTACCAACATTTTCATATTTACACGAAATGCACAGATACTAAAACAGTAATGTGACACCAAATGTGCTTGCTACCAAGCAAATTATCTGCTTTAGTATCTGGGCATTTTGAGTGAATGGAAGATCACTGGTTACAATAGTCCCAATCTTCATTTCTATTATTCTGAGAAAACATTGAGGAATACCTGACATTTATTATGAAATCAAAATGACGAACAGGACATTTCATCAGTGTATTATTATACTGATGGCAAATAACTACACATATCAAATATCAAATAACTTCCTCCAGAAAAACTTAGTCAAACCCTGTTAATTGTTTTCAAATAATTTTGCAGTTCTATTTGGAACTGAATGAAGGTTGCAGTGCACAACTAATGCACCACACATTCGCAATGGAGAGGTAATGCAGAGCGTGTTTAATTAAGATTTGTGCCAACTCCACCCCCCCACACCAGTCTCTTCCTAAGAACATAACGTTTTTGTTTTGTTTTCTTTTTTTGGGGGGTGGGGGGCGGGTTGGTTCATCCTTTGGATGGCCGGGATTGTGTAACCCCTGAGTGGGCTAAAAAAGTAGTAGTCTGCCACAAAAAGCCACACAGAGTAGTATTCCCTTAATTGCACCCTTCTTTTATCTGTCTCTTACATTTCCTCCAAACATCCCCCCCCACCCCCACTCACACGGCAGAGTAACCAGTATGTTGATTGTGGCCTTTACAAGGATGATAATGATGATGATGTGCAGAGGGCTCCTTGTGGTCTGAAGGTAAGTGTCGATCTTCCGTTTATTTTTTACACTTCAATTGAACCTCAGAAAATGACGTTCTAGAGTGCAATGTGGAAGATGAGGGGGGTGGAAAAGGAAGGCGGTAGTTATCTAGAACTACATCCTTTATGTTTTCAAAATACACAAAACTGCCTCCGGAAATATAAAACGTTGGTGGGGTCATTTCAGCTCCGTACACCGGTATACTGAGTTCGTGAGAGGCCGTGCGGTCCTCTGGAGTTCAACACAGAAGCGTTCACCGACTCTGTGTCATTGGCTGAGAGGCACTGACGTCACCAGGGGAAAAAAAAAAAAAAAATCGTGTTTCATCTGCATGATGATGGATGAGAAGACGCTACGGGCAAAAACACCCATATTGAGCGCATATTAATGTTATGCCATGCAACTCGAGTGGACATAGCCATAGCAGTACTAATTCGCGAGCGTGTGTGTGTGTGGGCGCGCGCGCGAATGTGGTGTGTATGTGCGTGTGCGTGTATGCGCGCACGCGCGTTTAAATGTGTGGTTCGGTATGTGTGTGTGTGTGTCTGTGTGTGCGCTTGCGCACACCGGCGCAGGCAAAAGAATCATGGGTGTGCGCGTGCATACGCTTTGATTCTCGCAAACTAGTCCCAAAGGCAGACTCTTCTGCACGCGACCCTAAAAACTCGACAGTATACGGTAACATACAAAGTCAGGTTATATATAACGCATTCACATCCATCTTTGTCAAAAGGTCATAGGTGTAACACTGTTGGACACTGGTTTGTGGAAAACGATCATTTACTTAAGGGCATGGTCGGTATTGCAGTGCAAAGAATAGGAGAGGGGTATTACTCTCGAACTAGAATTTGATGACCGAATTTTCCTGGTGCGAAATGAACTGGTTGTCAAAATCATAGTCGTTCATATTATGAACACAGGAACTCGACGTCCACATTTGAACGAGAGAGTGCATCTCTATGGAGGACTGAAAAATGAAATGTTACAGTGACAATTATGTGCAAGCGCGCGCACACAATCTCCGTCACGCGTACACATACATGCGCATGCGCGCATTTGGACAAAACTTGACCTTTTTTTTTTTTTTATCATTACGTAGCATAAAACCGATTAAGTGCGCACGCGAACCCATGAGCAAATATACATATGTGGGTGAATTACAATGTGTCAGTGCGTTTGTGCAAGTAAAATAATAGATGGCAAACTTACACCCACGTCTACAGAGCAGTCCACGGTCAAAGCACGCTACTCCATGTCAAATACTGACATGGCAATGTAGGCTTCGTGTCATGGTAAAAACAACAACAACAACAACAAAACCAAAGCGCCGGGAGACATCTCAGACGAACTGATATGTCCGTCACGTTTCATGATTAATATTTACACGTTCATACTACAGCCACCAGATTTCCCTGGCGGACCTTCAATATCCACAGGAAGTCTCAGTGGACGGGGCATACCCATGAACCTATAAATATTTACGTCCGTGGAGAAAACCACACAACAGCATTGCAGCACCAGCAGTCGCACTGTAAACCATGCCTGAAAATGCAAGGGGTATTTCAACATCGTGGTCGAAGTTTTGTTTCGTGGTTTTTCGAGCACAAGCACAGGGAAAAGCCTTGTCGATGTCAGGGCCACACTTCTGAGCGGACCCGCGCTGTTTCTGGGTCGGTCACCCTGATCAGTGATCATGCCCAAAGCGCCTCAGTTCGAGGAAGATCAAGGCCTTTACCAACAGAAGAATGTTGATGATGACAGTGATGGTGCACCACTGTGCTCGAGGCCAGAACTACAGTCCTCCAACAAGTCTTCATTCATCCATTGTCAATACAGACGCGACATGGACTTCAAAGAGGCTTCAGTCATAGCCGAGGACCAGAACTGAGGTCGTCAAAAATACAAAACGCACAAACGTCCTGAAGGCATATATATATATATATATATATATATATATAGATGCCCGCCCACCCCCCAAAAAGGAAGGCACAAACAAGAAGAACAAAAAACAAATCAAAACTTGACAAACATGTAAAACAGTTCATTCAATGATGCACTCTAACCCGAAATGACAGTGCATTCAATGATACACTCTAACCCGAAATGACTTGGCGTTAGTTTTTCCTCTTTTTACAATACAAAGTGTTTGACTGACTTTTGTGCTCTGTTTTCTGTATGTACTTCTTCATGTGCTTGATAGCTGTCTGAATACGCTATTGCCCTATATAATGTATAGTGTATGGGGAGAAAGCCCCTTCAAGTGTCCACCGGACTGAACTTGTGGCCCTTTCTCAGCCCTTTGCCAGAGGCGAAGGAGGCAGTGAGCCGCGCGCACCACAGCTTCCGCACGTGCTTCCTGCACGTGAAGACGACGAAGATGTAGATGGACAGAGCCAGGTAGAGGAGGAGGGAAAGGTACCAGAGCGCTGCCTTCTTCTCCAGCAGAGCCACCATCTTCAGGAGCCAGGCCCCCGTCATGAGGCCCGCCAGGAAGGTGTGCGCCGTCAGGCTGTGGGGATGCTGACGGGAGGAGGACTCCACGCTGCGGTTGCCGCTCACGGCGGCGGCGCCTCTATGTCGTCGTCGCCGCAGCAGCAGCGCCACCCAGATGGACAGCCCCACACTGGTGACGACCACCGCCACAGACAGACAGGCGGTGATGATGAAGCCGGTGTAGGTGGAGATGAAACAGATCCCTCGTCCGTAGCCAAAGTCAGTGACACAGTCCTCCTGACTGTCTACGACGCTGCAAACGATAATGATGACGACAAAGAAAACCGACACCAGCAGAGAAGCCAGAAAGTACTTGTGGAAAATACCGTGGGCGTCCAAGCCTCTGGTCTCCCGCGAAGATCCCAGCTTGCTGCCACTGATCATGAGAAAGGAGTGGAAGGAGCAACACAAAGCCCAGGCAAAAGCCGACAGGAGAAAGAAATGTCCGACGAGGCCCAGTACCCGACACCAGAGCAACGTGCCCACCCCAAACAAGCTGCCCCCTGTCAGAGCCACCGCCACCACTAGGCTGCTGACGAGACCCAGCAGGCTCTTTCCGGCCGTTGTCCGTAACTCGGCGAACACGAGGAAGGTCAGCAGCACCAGCAGCAGAAAGAACAGGGACAACGCCTGGAAAACGATGGTGACCAGAAATAGCTGGGAGGAGAAAAGATCCACCGGGAAATCCCGCCTCGATTCACGACTGCTGCCGTCAAACAGTTTATCCGCGCAAACTAAAACTTCGCCATCCTTTCCAACTTCAACGAACTGGAAGCTGATGAACTTGTTGGAAGGAAGATGGTGAAGAGTCCCAGAGGTCTTGTTGAGGACGAGCACGGGTTTCCCTGATTCAGCGCCTTGGGAAAGGTTGAAGGACACTTTGGGACATTTGAGAGCTTCTGAAACGGGCAGATAGTAGTTGGTCTCCAGCAGGTCGCCACCATGACTTTCAATGTAAGCGTCAGGAATGTCCACCATGAACTCCTTGAACCTTCCCTCGGAAGACAGCAGACTGGCACGGTGAAACGTCTTCGCGTCACCAGTGACTACTTCTTCCTCAGACTCGTCAATGTACAAAGGGGAGGCTTGAAACGTCCGCTTGGCTCCCCCATCCACGGAGAAGGTCCACTCAGACTCCAGCATGGCGAACAGTCGGTCTTCCAGCGACTGGGAAGGCTCGGGCCACGTGGAACAGAACTTGATGTGCACCTTGAAGCGGAGTACCTGAAGCAGACTGCTGACGCTCCCTCCCTTCACCTCCTCCGTCTCCGCCACCACCCTGAAGCGGTGAGTCATGACGTGCCAGCCCGTGATGTGGGACCCCTGCAGCAGGAAGGCCGTGCGGATGTTGCGGGCCGCGCGGGTCAGCGGGGCGGCGCCCCTCACCTGCACGGGCGGCGGCGGCCGGTCCGCGGAGTCTGCCGGGGATGGGGATAGGCTAAGGGCCAGGTCGTAGAAGACTCCCGAGGAGTTGGTGACGACTGACTGGCAGTGGCCGTGCCGCAGCTCCCGTGTCATGCTGCAGTGCAGGGGCCGGCACCGGTCCTGAGACAGTGATGTGGGAGGAGTTAGAACATGCTCACTGCAGCTCACACCAGCATACGCACTAATATGCGTACGCACTCACACCCACACACACACACGTGTGTGAGCAAACATTGATGGTGAGAGAGAAAACAACTTATACGAGTGCGTGTACAAGCGTGTGAGTTTGTGGACTACTTTTGTGGTATGTGAAGAAACAGAACATTTCACATTCATCATTCTAAAAAAAATGCATACACATTTTAAACTGCATTGTGATACACTGATGGTTTTTTTCCTGCCATATATCCTCGTATAAAAACCCTCATTCCTATATTGTACTTGCCTTTACGACCCTCCTCCCATCCAGCATTCGTCAAGTTGTGACAGAAATCTTGCTCACCTGTATTTTCACTGCTATGTAAACAAGTGTATTCATCACTTCATCCACTGGCCAATAGATCACCAGTTCAGAGGAAAATCACTGTACAGACCGTAGTTATCTTGTTAATGCTTGACGAAGAAACAATAAAACTGATCGACGACTCTTGATGGTCGCATCTTCCGATCTTCCTTACATGCTAGGTTATCACGTGTACTGCTGTTATCTTTTGACAGCTTTGACAGTTCCACAAAATTGTGATCTCCCAGGTTAACGAAAATAACACAAGCATTTTGACAGTTTCACAAAACTGATCTCCCAGGTTAACGAAAATAAACATGGGATGTTTGTATCTCACACAAGCATTTTGACAGCTTTGACAGTTTCACAAAACTGATCTCCCAGGTTAACGAAAATAAACATGGGATGTTTGTATCTCTTCTTTTCACCCTCTGGTTGCGTTGTTAACAACTGTTTGTTTTGCGGCATTAAGTACGTGGTCAACAGTCAGTCACTCCAACCTGGCTTTGTTTTGGCAGTCTAAGTTACTTGCTCAGTTGCTGACTTGAAAGTTTGAATCATTTTCCTTTCCCAGTAATAATGTACTAGCTATTTCATCAGATTGCGCCAAACCATGCGTAGCCGTGACAAGACATTTCTGCAAGCTTTTTTCTTTCTTCTGCAGCTCATGGTTAGATAATCATGGCATCACTTACATCAAACTTGTCGTAGATCTCGGACTCTTTGCACCGACACGGACTCTGGGCCGCCGTCTGGTGGTCAGACTGGACGTAGAAGCTGGCCCCCTCCACCTCCAGGAAGAACGGGAACGGGGGGTCCACGTGACACGCCCCCGGCACCCTCATCCGGTCGTGGTTGCACATGGCGCAGAACACATTCTTGTAGGTGTTGCCCGCTAGGGTCATCCCACCGTGGAACAGCCGGCAGGCTCTCCACAGGGTCTGGTCGTAGCTGTGGCGCTGCCCCGTGACGTTGCAGCGGTTGATGTAGCGGCCCGTAACCGGCCTGCAGGGCACGGGGCGGCAGCCCGCGGGGGGCACGAAGAGGATCTGGCAGGTGGGCTCCTCCAGCGCCTTCTCCAGGGCCTCCACCACATCGCCCGAGTGCCGCACGTACACGCTCCGGTCGCAGGCCACCTTCAGGTTCCAGCGGACCACCCCGCTCCCCGACCCGCCCTCGCCGTTGCAGCGGGCGCAGTCGGAGTTGCGGTACACCCTGTCCGTGTCGCGGGACCACACGGGCCAGCGGGAGAACGTGCCGTTCGGGGAAGGGTGGAGGCACCGGTCCTTCACCACCTCCTCCCTCCACCCGTCCCTGCACGTGTCCACCATGAAGGCGTGCAGCCCCAGGTCATAGTGCGTGACGTACGTGTCGTGACAGCCGTATACCCGGCGCTGGCCCGTACCAGTATCAACACCAGTGCCCTCCACAGGAGAATTTGGAGTCTGACTCGGCGCTGCGGGAGGTTCCAGCACCGGCCGTTCCACGACCTCGCGGAGCTGCCGGTCCAGGCAGCAGTCCCGGCGCTCGTGGCACGCCTCGTCGCACGAGCAAGGGTGGCACTCTGAGCACTCTGAGTCGGCGAAGGAGAAGAGGCCCGAGGTGTTGCACATCCGGACCGACTTGCAGTGGTCCAGGGCCTGCTGCAGGGTCTCCTCAAGCACGTCTCCCCAGGTGCTGCCGTTGGCGGGGGGCAGGACCACGGGGCCCAGGGGGGGACCCAGGTACTTCTTCATCCCACCGCCCCCCATCCCCAGCCCGAACCCCCCGAACGCCCTGCAAGGGGATGGGTAGTGGTAGCAGGCGGCGAGGAGGAGGACGTAGTAGGGGCTGATCCAGTGAAGAGAGAAGCTCATTGTGAGGCGTGTACACTGTGTGTGTGTGTGTGTGTGTGTGTGTGTGCGCGCGCACTCTTTCTCTCACCCCGCCCCCCCTGGCAATCTGTGTGTGTGTGTGTGTGTGTGTGTTTCTGCTCGCGGTCGAACCTGCAGGTAGGAAGAGTCACAGCAGCGGACGGTTCGCTGTTAAGACGAGAGCATGTGTGTGTTTGTGTGTCAGTGTGTCTTTATCCAACGCATCACCAGCAGTCCCTGAAACAGCACATACATATTGCTTTCACAAGCGCATCATCAGTAATTCCTGAAACAGCACACATATTTCTTTCACCAGCAATTCCTGAAACAGCACATACATATTGCTTTCACAAGCACATCACCAGTAATTCCTGAAACAGCACACATAAAATTATTACTTTCACCAGCAGATCACCAGCAATTCCCGAAGCAACACACATACATAGCTTTCCCCGGCAGTTCCTGAAACAACAACACACACAAACTGCTTTCAACAGAAATTCCTAAATCAGCACATACAAACACACTGCTTTCACCAGCAATTTCTGAAAAAGTAAACTCACTTGGCGTGAAGTTGCTGTCATGGAATTCTGCAGAATTAGCGACAATGATCAGACCCGTACATCATTTATCTACCTTTGTTACATTATAACCTTCGGCCGCACTGGATCGTATCAGAGCTGAAAAACTGTACATATCGGTCCCATAGGGGGGCGGGGGGGTGGGGGGGAAAAGTGAACGATCAACATTTTGAGCTTCACTCTGTCATTTTAAACACACGATGACGACCACAAAATATGTACGGTGCTGAACATGAAGACACGACTACACAGCTAGCTTCACCCGAGAAGAACCCGCGTCTACTGACGAACGTGTCTTGTCTGTGCGCGAACTTTGTCGTCAGAATCAGCGTGCTGACGTCATCATTCTCTGGCTGTAGATCTGTAACTTTGCACCTCATTACGTTTACCCGTTCCGCCCTCCCTACCCCCACCCCCACCCCAACCATTTCCGCCCAATCCCTGCAACTGACGCACATCCACGTGAATCGCTTCCGCTGAATTTTATACCGTATTAAAAATAATAAAAATAAAAAAAGCTGGCGGCTTGGGCGAGTTTCTGGAAAGCCGGAGGGGTTGGTTAGCTAGCTGGTGGTGGGAAGGGAAAAAGAAAAGGTAGGGGGAGAGAAAAGAGAAAATATTCGTGACGCGCGTCCAATGCATGCATGCAGCAGGATGATGACGTTAGCACTGTTTGTCTCAGCGATAAACGCTTACAGATAGAAAGATTCATGATGATGACGTTAGCACTGTTTGTCTCAGCGATAAACGCTTACAGATAGAAAGATTCATGCAGACAAACTGAGACACAGGGAATCTACATGTATGTATATCTAAGAATACGACTAAATAGAGAGAGAGAGAGAGAGAGAGGGGGGGGGGGGAGGGAGGGAAGTACTCCATCTTGTGGGGAGTGGGGGGAGCGCGGAGGAGAAAAGACAGGGAGGGAAATGGCAGGTGTCGATGCCACTGGACAACCAGCATACAGGACTGCATGACCAGCGAGCTGCCGACCACTCAGTGCCTTGCAGCAAAGACGATGACAATGACAGTATTCTATCTAAAATTTTTTTTTTAAAAAGAAGAGATTATTATCATTTGTACATTTATGTCATTTTTATTGTCATTTCAGCGTTATTACGCCTTTCAGACAAAGGGGGCGAGAGAGAACAAAACCTGCTTGTGAACATTTTATAATATAATCTGCATGATCATTTGAACCACACAACCACACACACACACCCACTCACACACCCACCCACATACACACACACACACATTCCATAAGACACAAATTCATTCACTCGCGCCAAGGTCGCGAGCACAGACCATACCGCAATCACCCATATCCACCCCATCCATCCTCAGCCTCTTCACGTGAACAAACACCCACCCACCCACAATACCCTTCAACAAGGTCAGAAAGTTAGTACATGTAAAATCGATTGCTCGTCTTGCCTTTTGTAACCGCAGTTTCATCTGTTCAAAGTTTGCCGGTAAACTGCTCTGTTCACAACGATGTAGTGTAGTGTAGTGTAGTGTAGTGTAGTGTAGTGTATGATGTATAGCAGTGTAGTATATGACCGTTTTTACCCCGCCATGTATGCAGCCACACTCCGTTTTGGGGGTTGTGCATGCTGGCTATGTTCTTTTTTTCCATAACTCTCCGAACACTGACATGGATTACAGGATCTTTAACGTGCGTATTAATTTTGATCTGCTGCTTGCGTGTACACACGAAGGAGGTTCAGGCACAAACAGGTCTGCACATATGTTGACCTGGGAGATCGGAAATAGGGCTGCTCTCCCAGGGGAGAGTGCATCACGTACACAATGCGGTACGTATAGGATTCTGGGCCCATGGACACTCGCTTTCTGGGCCAGCACATTCAAATTACCACAAGGACAACACTTCACCGATATGGATATGGAAGCAAGAGAACAAACAGTCTGACAGGCTGGGAAGGCGCTTCAGAGGAGCAAAACGAGAAAAAAACACACAATCGCTTCTGTTATCGGCGGCCTGCCAGGGAGGGGAACATCATCAGTGGATAATGCGTGATGCTTGGTTATTATCGTCAGTTGCTGTCGTCATCTATCTGGACTTCAAGGACTGAACTGCCTGAAAAGCATTCCGTTGGGACCACTAGCGCAGCGATAGTTCCCACCATCGGCGGGAAAAACCCTAGCCACTGATTGCAGCCCTCACCCCCCCCCCCCCTCTACCCCCCCCCCCCCCCCCAACCCATCCCTCTGATATTACCGACAGCAGAAAGACGTCAAACTGAAAACCACTACCGCAATACACACACATACACACACACAGACACACAGAGGTAGACACACAGGCTGACACGCACACACACACACACGCACACACACAGAGGCAGACAGACAAGCAGACACACACACACACACAAACACACGCGCGCGCGCGCGCACACACACACACACACGCAGAGGAGAAATCCTTTTGACGGAAATGAGAGGAAGGAAATACAAACAATATACCAAATCGTGCCAAACTGCAAACTGCATCGCCTGCAAAAAAAACCCAATGACGTCAACGTGAAGACCAGATGCCAGAACAGACCTGTCGTTTACTGATGAAGATATATACCTGCCAGACCACAGCA